>NC_090170.1:1490000-1527500 GCF_017916325.1 Leishmania martiniquensis
CACAAGTGCAGCGACGTGAAGACGTGTTCCTGTGGATTGTCGCGCGTTTCCAGCAGGGTTCCAACCACAACTACGGGCACTAGAATGACGGGGAAGTAGCGCAGCCAGCGGTACGTGGCGTAGCTTGTCATGCCAACGCGAGAGCGGCGCTCCTCAAACGGCATGGGAAAGACGCGGTTGATCGTCTCCAGCACTCTCGAGTGCCGTGTCATCTCCGCCTTGGCGCGCTTCACCCATAACTGAGACATTTGCAGGTTCTTTAGTCTTGTAAAGACACGAAGAAGCGGCCGAGCACGAGGCGAACGGCGGTAAGGTCAAAAAGAGCGAAAGTGCGCTCAGCTTCGCTATGGCTGGCGGAGCAGCCTGGAAGATGCGAGGATAGGGCGATGGAAAAACTTGGGACTCGTATTTAAGGGAAGAGGCACAGAAAGGCGATTCAGGAGGGAAGGCGGCGAGGGCTCGATGAGCTTGCGCCGCATGAAACCGCGTAGCTGTGGCGACGACGGAGGCACTGCAGACTCCCACATTTTCTCGACAGGTCGCGCATATGCACGCGCGCAGACACGCACATACACACAAACAGGCCGCTGAAAAGGTGGCCGGCGACAGAACCAGCCGGCGCTGGCAGTTACGTGCTGGCATGAGCGATGTAAAAGAATAGCGGAGGTAGCAACTAGCGTGTCCGTTATTCTAGCGAAAGCGCGATACTATTCGCCCCCACCATTTTTCGGTACACAAAGCGGCACGCTTTTACACCCCTGATCAGCGTCTACAAAGCGGAGTCAACGAAGAACGCAGCAAGCTCCCAAGTAGACGAGCAAGCTAAACGGGCAGCGAGAAGAAAACGGAAGCCGAGTACGAGGTAACGCAGGCTTTCAGGGCCCGAGAGGAGAAAGGGCAGCGGAAGCGGATTGAAGGGTGCTCCGATGCCTTGTTAATTCTATCAAGACCGCAGAAAAGGACGCTAGCTCCCCGATCGACGCTGCAGCTCAAGGCGCTTGTTGGCTAGCTTTAGGGCCGCAATGTCCTTGATGCAGCGCATATTGCGCGCAACCAGCTCCGCCACCTGTTGCGTCAGAAGACGATTTTCGCTACGTAGCACGGCCACAAGCCGCTTAAGCCGGGAAGCGCGACTGTGCGTGTCATCTGCGAGCGCACGCCGCTGACTGACGTCGACGCCGCTAGTAGGGTCCTCTCGGTGCCTCTCTGACGACTTTGCAGAGTTGTTCGGTGCAGCAGCAGCGCGCTTGGTGTCAGCGGCAGTGGCCTTCGCCATGGCAGCTTGAAGCGCGCTCGCCCTCTCAAGCGCCGACGACCGCGCTCGCTCGAATTCGAAAACACCATGGAGCTGCGTCATCTGCTCCTCAGTGCAGGTCCTCCCAGAGGCTACAGGCGAGGTGGCAAGCCTAGAGATGTCGACGCGTCTGTTCGGCATTGGTCTCTCAAGGGATTCAACACCGGACGTAGGGGCACCCTCCGCGCTTGCCTCCACGCCGCGCATAGACTCCTCGTAGAGTCGGTCGCAAAGATGATCGTAAAGCTGCTTGTAAAACTCTGCCGCCTCGCATGCCTCTTCGGACTGGCACAGTGAAAGTTCCTTTTCACGCTGCAGCCTCTGCACGCGGCACCGAAGCCCCGTGACCTCTTCTTGCAACACACATTCGACCGCTTTCTCCTCTGCCGCCGCCGCCAGTTCAGAATGCTCAGCGAGCTTGATGAGGCTGCGCAGTGCAAAGGCTTCCTGCTGAAAGGCAGAGACTTGCTGATGCGAGCTGGCAAGCTCCTGTTCCAGTTGCTCGCACGTATTCTGAAGATCTTGAACTCGACGATAGAGAAACGGCAGTTGCCGCAGCTTCCTCTCCTGATCCCGTCGCAGTCGCTCGCGGCTGTCGAGACCAGCGATCTGCCGCTTGGTTGTCGTTGTGGCGGCTTCCAGCGTCTTTGCGTTGCGAAACTCGGATGGCGAGGCACTTCTCCGGCTCGAAGGAGACTGCGGCATGGTGTGATGCGCAGCGCTGCATGCCCACCCTCAGGCCCTCGCCCGTTCTCCGAGCACTCAGTTGTGGGGTCCGGCCGTTCCTGTGTAAGGTGGATGCACGCAGAGAAGTGTGCAGCAGGAAGTGACGAGGAGGAGAGGTGCAGTTATCCACTGCGCTGGCGTCACCGAAATGGGAAGAGGGTAGCAGGCTAATGAAAAGAAGCCTCGCATCAGCCGCAGGGGACGCCGCTGCTCCCCTGACGTCGGGATCTGCACAAGGGAAAAGTACGCGGAAGAGCAGGAGAAAAAGAGCGAGAAAGTGGTGACATGAGAGCTGAGCAGCCGAGGAAGGGGAAGCAGGCGAGGTTACCCTAACCCCACACACGCGTCACTCAGCTCAAGTGTGCGTGTGCACGCCAGAACGCTTCTTTGGGTACACAGACCAGCCCTACCGAGCAAGGGCGAGGAACTTCGCATGGTACACCATGATCGAGCGCAGTTGTTGCGTAACAAGATTGGATTCTCCTTTGCCCTCAATCCTGAGCGTCGCCGTCTGAGGCGCTCGCATGCCTCACTTCATGGCTGCGGAGCGCGCAACCGACGCTATGTCTCTTCTCGCGTTCGGCATCGTGTTCCTTTGCACGCTGTGTGGCGTCAAATCTGCAGAGACATACCACAACGTCCTTTGCCGCCCACGCCCACACCGTCGCCCTGCCAGACTTCTCCGACCTCCTCGAGAAGCACACCGGCTGCAAGAAGAGTGTGGGAGAGCGCAGAGAGGAGCAAAAAAAGAAAACACGTGGAGTCAGCAGAAAGCCCTAAATGGTTGCGGGCGAAAGTGGGGAGGAAAGTCACAACGCAAGAGGGAAGATGACAAGAGCAGATGACAGCCGTTTCTGGCAGGTACGAAGTGATCGTACAGCTTTAGTCCATTCCCTTTGTGAACGTTGGTTACTTGTTGAACCTTGACAGAGAGCGCGTCCGTCATCATCGTTCTGTCATCCTCGTCCTCATCCTCATTCCCTTTCGCCTTCTGCGGCAGGCACACTCTCTCTCGTCGGCGTCGTCGTCAACGTGAGGAACGTGATGCAGAGAAAGCGGTTTAAGTGTGCGTGTTTGAAGCTCCTGTCGCCCACACAGTAGCAGTTGTAGCAGCATGAGCAGATGTGAGTGGCAGCGCACGCTCGCAGTGGGAATCACAATGCTCACATTCACAGATGCACTCCCATATGCGCGCCAGCGTCCGTTGCTCACAACCGCAAATTCTCTTCCTTTAGAGTCGCCCTCACTGCGGAGCACTCCGCCGTCTCTGCGGCGACCTGAAACGTGTTAGAGTAGCCAAACCACGCCTTGAAAGCGTCGTCGTCGAAGTTGAAGTGCACGTTCTTATCAACCGTTATCACCTCGCCTTCTTCAATGTCGCGTAGTGCCTGCAGCACGAAGCAGCCCTTTTCCTGCGGCATCACCCTCTTCTGCTGTGAGAGCCACCGCAGCATTTCCTCGTCCGGGAATCCAATCATGGAGTTCGGCTTTGGCGAGTGTAGCGCCAAGTCCATCACCGGAACCATGCCCATCAGCTCCCCCCGTCCCCGCTGCGCAAAAAGAGATTGCTCGAAGTATGGGTGCCCCGCGCTGCTAGCGTCATTAGTTGACCAAAACGGGATCGCGTGCCGGCGGAAGAGGCAGTAGGCGCGGCGGAAAGCTACATCAAAGTCGCTCTCCTCCACCTTGCACTGCGCCACGAGCGGCGCCGTCCACTCTTTGTAGCCTTTCGTCGCCTGCGCTGCATCCGCGAGTTTACTTATCGGCATCGCCTCGTCAAGCGGCAGCACGTTCAGGTAGCTCTTCAGGCCACGCGGGTGACCAGTAAGAAGCACCTTGGTGAGGAACCCCACGAATGCAAAGGAGCCTCGCGTCACGTCATCCCAGAACGGCACAGACTCGCCGTGTTCCTCAGGAGACACCCTCAAGGGAAAGTCCGGATCACTCGCAATGCTCAACACGCTCTGCGTTGCCGTGACAGGGACGATGGCGACGAAGTCGAACTCGGGAATCCGCTCGGTCGCGACAAGACCCGGTGGCGTGATGCCGATACGCTGGAAGAGGCGGCACCCTTTCATAACCGCCCACGTGACGAAGTCGAGCAACGTGGGGTCGCATCGGGCGATGCGTATGCCGCTCATCGCCAGAGCGCGCTCAAGGAAACGATACCACCAAAGTCAAGGAGGAAAAAGAACCTGCGCGACGGTGCAAAAGGGCGTGGGTTCGGGTAGATCAATTTGTGTAGAGAAGCAGTCTAACTACACAGAGCAGCATCGTGAAACTGAGGCATATGAAGAGCAGAGGAAGTCGCCACACCGGCCAGAAAGTAAAGCGCCGACAGAAAAGATGGCAGCACCGAAGCAAAAAAGGAAGGCGTCGAACCGGCGACGTCGCAAGAGAAAAGAGGTCAAGAGAAATGGATAGAGGAACACTCTCGTGCCTGCAGAGTTGCATGAGTCATACGTCGATGCTATCTCTTGTGGTGGCCAGCCAGCCGTCTCTGCCCCCCCCCTGCGCAAAAGACGAAGAAACAGAAACGCCGAAGAGGAAGGCAAGAGCAAAACAAGATACACAGAAGAGCCGGCCACAAGCATGAAAAGCGGCAGCGGACATGACCAGCCGGAGCTATATCCATGCATCTTCTTCCAAAGTCGAATGGAAGCGTCCAAAATCGCGCCTTCGCCATGGCAGCGACGATGAGCGATCTCGAAAGAAAGAGAGCGCCTGACTTACTGTGTATGATCCCTCTCCCTACACACACACACACACCTCTTTAGAGATTGAAGAGAGCCTCCCAACCTTTTTGTGTTCTTTGAGGGAGGAGGCTTTGCGGGCGCAGCTCTTGTTTCTTTTTGCTTGCAGCTCCACTTCACGAAACATTGAAGGGATAGGCAGCCCAAGAGCTGTGCGACCGGCACCCTCTCCTCTAATGATGATCCTTCGCTCACCGAACGGAAGAAACAGAAGAGAGAAACATTTGATGGCGAAAATAAAAAATGGCAGCACACAAACTCACGGATCTGCTGGCAGATAGATCAAGAGAGAGGGGCAGCGGTATACTCGCGCTCGATAGCCTACACATACGCCAACATACACACACACACAGACGCACACAAATCAGTTTGCAGGCACATTTGTGATCGGAGACGTGCCTTGAGGCCCTGCTGGGAGAGAGCGAGGGGGAGAGCCCCCCTGACTGGAGCCAGAGCCTTCCGGGCTACCAGCACTTGTCCCTCACATGCGCGCAGGCACAGCCCAAGTCGACGGCTTCCACACACCAGCACAGGCTCTGTACGCAACTTTCCTCTCGGTCCGCGTCGGATTCCCTCAGCCCGCCGTTTTCTCGCATCTCAGCGGCCAAACACCACACCGCAGGAAGCGCGCCCGATCCCATAGACACATGTACGCTGCCTCTGCTTACATGTCGACGCTTGGCGCTCTGTGCGTCAGACTTCGACGATATCGACAAGGTGGTGAATCTCCTCTTTGAGGATCGGCGTCGTGCCAGGCGGGAGCCTGATCTCCTGTCGAGGGTACAGGCGCTCGTTCGGCTTGTCGTAGCCGATTATGAGTTCCATCTTTTCCTTTGTGATGACGCACACGTCCACCTGGGTACCACTGTAGGGGTCATTGAAGATACCCTTGCGGACAGCAGACGCCACCAGCTCCTTGGCCTCCTCGCACGTCATGTTGTCCTTGTAGGCAGCCTCCATCTGTGCCATAGCGGCAATGCTACCGCTACCCATCGTCACGAAGGGCAAACGATCGGTGCTGCCATGTGGCGCGATGGTGGCCAAGAACGGACCCTCCACGTCCACCCCACCAAGAACGAGCGCAGCGCTGACGTGGCCCTGGTAGCGGTACAAGTGACGCTTCAACAGCGTCAGGGCCTCGAGTACGCGCGACTGCTTGCCCGTCTCGAGCCGGTGGAGAGCCAGGTGCGACGACACCATGCTCGTCACGGCCTCCGTGTCCGCCGACGTGCCGGCGCCACAGCACATTATGTTCGGGGCCATGTAGTGAATCTTTCGGCAGTGCTTGTCCGCTACAATACTGCCCTCGGTGGCACGTGTATCAGCGCCTAGCACGACGCCGTCCCTGTAAACCACACCGACAATCGTTGTGCCGGTCTTCAGCGTGCGTGGTGCAGAGTATCCCTCACCCTTCAGGTTATGGTTACGCTGCACATTTTCGAAGTTGAAGCCAGGCATCGTGCAAGCGAGATCCTTCCTTTTCCTTGGGCAGTGTTGGGAATTCCGTATGTTGCCGTCGCTGTCTGTCCCTTCCTTTTCTCCTGTTGCTTGCAAGCGAGTGAGGGAATAAAGGAGCGAGAGAGACACCGCAGCAAGAAAAAAGGGGGGCTCTCGCTATGCCGCTGCGGCACCTCACATGCAGACAGGGACCGGGGGGAAGAGGAGGGGAAGAGGGTGCACAGGGAGGGGGGAATACTCGAGTCTTTGGGGAGAAAAGGAGTGAGGCGCAGGTGGCTGGGGGGGGGGATGGAAAGGGAAGGAGCTGTGGTCCAGCAGGCCGACAATGTGAAGACCCACAAGGCACGTGGCGCACAAAAGCAGCAAATGAAGTAATACGTCAGGTGCAGAGGAGTGAGGGACAGAGGAAGCGGAGGAGCGCGGCGCGCAGGATGTGCGGGCGTCGAGTCAAGCCGGTGTTGTCCAAGCCAAATCATGGGCGTAGGCAGCGGCGCGGTCGACAGATAGCTTTAACTCGATGTGTGTTGTTCATGTGTAATGCACATTCACCAACAGCGGGCGGAGGCGCAGTTGTGCCCGTCACAGCGCCCTGCAATGGTGCGCATTTATTATGCACAATAGAGTTGAGGGGGATTCAAAAAGCAGTGCCTTGCAGCTGCGTTACCTGGTTGGCGGGAAAAAAGGTGGGGCAGAGGCAGACCTGCCTCCTCTCCCCTCTAATCCACATGACCAACACGCCCATCCCCGTGTCTGTGTCTGCATGTGTGGGTGGGTGTTCTTTATCGCCCATCTGCGATAGGGCGGAAAAAATTGTGATAGCACCAACGGCGCCGCACACCTACACCAGGACCCTGACACGTGCAGAGGCGCACAGACACAGATGTGCCAGGAGCACCATCAAAGCAATTCCGGCGGAGCAAACCTCATACGCCAATGTGATGACTGGGAATACGGCACAGCAAAGACGCGAGAAACGGTGAGAAGCGCTCCACGGGATGTTCTCAGGTCGCGCCACAGCTCCCCCTACAGGCTCACAAGCTCTCCTCGCATGTAAACATCACCTCCAGCGCACCCGTAATGAAGCAGGGGTGATACCACAGGAGGCGGGGCATTGGGTAGAGCTTAATAGCAACGCGGCCTAAGGCGACTTCTTCAGGTTTTTGAAGTCGTACTTGTCAGACGGCTGCAGGTTCATCCAGTAGTCTTCACCCTTCTTCTGGCGGCTGTCCTCCTCAACCTCGCCGAATTCACCTGCCGTAGGCTGCCCGTCGGCGAGAAAGGCGGGTTCTTCTCCCGCTGGCAGCTCTGCCGTCGCAGGCGCGTTCGGGGCAATCATCTTATTCGCCTCGTCGAAGGAAGCCGAGTCAGTCAGCTTGGCGCGTGGTTGATCAGGAGTCGGTCCAGCGAAACGATAGGCGTCCTGCACGTGCTCCTGAATCGCTGCTGCTAGCTTCTCTTTGGTGCCCTCTGTGTTGGTCAGGTTCAGCTTGACGACGCGGCGCGAGACGGGGTAGCCGAACAGCGGCGGTGGCACAGCCTTGAGACCCAGCTTCAGCCGCTCCCGCCCCTCAATGTTCGGCTCCAGAATGCTGAAGACGTAGTAGTGCTTATACTTAGAGATCTTTCGGGACTGCTTGATGTGAACCAAGTCACCCTCCACGCAGGCGAGATCCTCATCGTGAGCAAAGAAGCGGCTCGTACGCGACACGCGCTGGTTGAACTTCGGGTAGTACACCATGTGATTTGCTGCCACCACAGCCGTCTTGAGCATGCTGGTGCCCACCACATAGCCGATCTTGTCAGAGCCCTGGCGGGGCTGGTTGAAAATCATTGACGTCAGGTCGTAGGGCCACGGCATGCGACGCGGACGCTGCCCTTGCACACCGGTCATCGAGACAGCCCAGTGATGGCGCGTGCGATTTGGAAAGGCGTTGCGCTTGAACTTGCGGACGTAGACACGGTGATCGGCGTTGTGTGTGTTTTTGGTGCGTGCGCCACCGTACATCATGACGCACCGCTGACGGTGCTCCGTCTGGAAGTTCCACCACGGGAGCCGAAATAGTGAATGACGAAGCATAGGGACTTTGTGAGGCGGGCCGGTCGTCACAGCAAGATCAAGCCAAGTACCCTTCAGCACGGGGTGCGACCTGGGCAGAAGGCAACCCCGACAAGAGAAGCAGTTCTAATTACCACAATCCCTGTGTCCTTCCAATATGTTCCAGAGGAGTAAAGAAGTATGCAGCCACGTCATGAAAAAAACCGAAGCACCGCAGCACGTGACAGCACCTCCGCTACACCAACACCGAGAAAAGAGCAGGCAGAAGGGCTCCCCCAGCCCCACTCCTTCACTGATTGAACCCTGCTTCCTTGTGAGCAGGTGCGTGCCTTCGTGGAAGACCTCTCCACACAAAACTAGGAGTCGTAGGGCACGTTGATTTGAATGTGTGTCGTGCACGAAGACACTTCGCGTTCACAGCAGCAATGGGCACGGAAGCAACACAACCGAAAAGCGATTCGCCCGTGCAAACTGTGTGTATCAATGTGTGCAGATAGTGCACCGGCTAAGAAAAGGTACGAAGAGCGAACGCCAACCCCAGGAAGACGCTAGCGAGGGATAGGCACCAAGACGAGAAGAGGTCTTCCATTGATGATTTGCATCTGTTTGTTTCCCCTCCCCCCTTCGCCCCATGCCTCTCCAAGGAGTAAGAAGGGCAAGAGGGTGACATGGAGCATGAAATCGTTCCCCGGTAAGCGCGAGTGGCCGCGTGGACATGCAGGAAGAAGGAATCGGGGGAGGAAACGGTCCGAGAGAAGCAGCAGGAAGCTCCTGCAGAGAGTTGTCCCTTTCTCTCGCCTGCCGCAGCGGAGCACCCGATGGGTGCATGTGTGCAGCTGTGTATGTGTGTGTGTGGTGTAAAAGGTCCTACAGAGCGACGCCGAAAGCTCGGGGGTACGGGGGGTGAAGCCTTTGCGTAACACGTCTGTTTGATTTCGCTTGTGTGTGTGTGCGTATGTATGTGTGTGTACGTTCCCTCCTACCTTCAGCCTGGCACGTGGGGAGGGGAGTGTCAGTAGGTGTTGGCGCGGGTTCGTTATTTATGAGAACGATCCATTGACTTTGGGTGTGCGGGCTGTCGTAGGGTGCGCACATTTTCTTTTAGGAGCAAAGATACGGGAAGGGGTAACAAAGAGAAACATAAAACGTCCACAAGCGAGCAAACGGCAGTTACAACTTAGCTCAATAAGCCAACAAGGGGAGACACACCAGAGGAGAAGCTGCTAGCTTCATTTTCCCGCGCACTTTGCAGCACCTCTACGCAAGCATATGCACACACACACATGTACACACAACTGCCTGTGATGCTTCGTTCCCTCCATCGGCGCCGTACTGCCGGCTGCCGTCTCTCCCCTCCCTCTCACGGCACCACCTTCCAAGTTGAGAGGCGCAGTCTCTCCCTTCATCATTCCCCTTCTCTCAAGTTCTGTCCACTGTGGCAAGCGGCACAGTCGCGGAGAACGCGGCGACGCACAGAGGGGGGGGCACAACGCAGGCACACAGATGGCAAAGAACCGACAAAATAGAAATGTATGCATGCGCGGGTGTGGGCGCGTGAGAGAGGCGCTGAGGAAAAGGCCTGACGGCAGTGCAGTGTGGAATGAAAGGGGAACGTTCTCTATATGCGCCTATAGCGTGAGGAAGGCGAACAGGTTGTCTGCAAAAGAGACGAAGACGAGTCGGCGCGACAGTCGCGAAGCCGAAGAAAGTCGGCCTTTTGTGATGTGGCCATCACCGCTGCACCCTTCTCTTCAATCACCCGCGAACGCCTCCCCCGCTTCGTCTGACGAGGCTCGTCGGCATAGCCTTTTTTTACTACGCATGTAGCTGCCGCCGTGAAAATATATTCGGGCTCGGCAAAAAGGAGGAGGAGATCGGTAAGGGGAATGCGCATGCAGCGCATTTCTTCTGAGACCTCTGCAGTGCGAGAGGCTGCTTCTGCGCATCATGCTTCCGCTACGTTCCTCTCTCCCACCCTCACCTCATTGTACGCCCCGCAGGGCACACGCAACAGGCGCCAAGGCCGGCGGCGATGGCGCAAGGGGAGCAAGCGAGTGTATACGCGTCTACTTGCCGCGGCCGCCCTTCATGCGTGTGACACCTGGTGCGCCAGCAAACATACCGCCCATTCCTGCCTTGCTCATGGCCATGTTGCCACCACGGCCGCCGCCGCCGACTGCCTGCTTCTTGGCAGCGTCTGATTCTGGGTTTGTCACAGTCTCATCGATCGAGAGAATCAGGCACGCTGCCTCGGTGGCGCTTTGCAGTGCGTTCCGCTTCACCAGCGTTGGCTCCCACACAAAGTTGGCGAAGGTGTCGCATACACCCCCGTTGAAAATGTCGACGCCGTACCACTGACTGTCCTTTTCAGAGGTCACGTAGTGTTTCTGGCGCAGCTTGTTCACTGTGTCAGTGCTATCGTGGCCGGCGTTCTCAGCGAGCTGGCGTGGAATGACCTCCAGCGCGCGGGCGTATCCAGCGACCACCATCTGCTCCTTGCCCTTGATCGTCCGCGAGTACTCGCGCAGTTTCTTGCTCAGCTCCATCTCGACGGCACCACCGCCGCCCACGACAGAGCCCGTCTTGATGGCGCGCTTCACGATGCAAATGGCGTCGTGCAGGGAACGGTCCGCCTCCTCAATGAACTGTTGGGCACCGCCGCGCAGGATGACAGTGGACGTCTTGGAGGTTTTGCAGCCGGTGAAGAAGTTGAAGCGCTCCGTACCAACCTGCCGCTCCTCGAACGTGCCGCACGTGCCCAACACTTCAGCCGGCACGTTGTTCAAAGTGGACTGCACCACACCGCCGGTAGCCATGCAGACACGCGTCATGTCATCGTTCGCCACGCGGCCGGCGCAGAAGATATCCCTATCTGCAAAGTACTGCGTGGCTAAGTCGCCGATCGGTAGGCGAGAGAGAACCACATTGGCGCCCGTCGCCACACATTTGTCCAGCTTATCAAAGATAATCTTCCACTCCGCATCGACTATGGACTGGTACTGCTTCGGGTCCTTGAGGCGCACCTCCGCATTATCTTTCTCTGCCTTAAGCTCCAGCTCCACGTTCAGCAGCAGCACCTTCGGGTTGTCGAACTTCTTGCGCTGCTGCTCGAAGCCGGCATACGAAAATGTCTTCTTGAACGCAACGCCGTCCACCAGCACGCTGTCGCGCATGCTACCGCCGGCCACCTTCTTGATGCCGATGAGGTCAAGGTTCATGTCCTTGTCCAGAGCCATCACCGCCTTCACTGCCATCTCTGCGAAGAAGCGCCGTTCAGTGTTGATGAGCTTCGAGTTGAGAGCGGTCTCGGCACACCGAATCAAGTTTTCCTCGTTCGAGCTGCCGTTGGCCTTGAACGGGACGCAGAGCGCATCCAACACCTTCATTGCGATGCTGAGGGCGTTGCGGTAGGCTTTGACAATCACCTGCGGCGCGATGCCGTCTTCAACACACTGCTTCGACTCCTTTAGCAGCTCGCCAGCGAGAACGACGACAGAGGTCGTGCCATCACCCACCTCGTTATCTTGTGCGCGTGCAATGTCCACAAGACTCTTTGCGGCTGGGTGCACAATTTCGAGCAGATTCATGATGGTGGCACCATCGTTACTAATCTGCACATCACGTCCGTTGTGGATGAGCTTATCCATGCCGCATGGTCCGAGAGTGGACTTCACAGTATCCACAACGTTGATGCAGGCATTAATATTGCTGATGAGCTGCGGCTTACCCTGTGAGGTGTCCGTACCCTCGCGGAGAAGCACAAGCTGTGGCTGAATCATGGCGCAGCTGTGGGTGCGCGAGAAACGAGACTTGTAAGAACGGATAGAATCTGACGAAATGACGAGAACAAGCCCAACAGCTCACGAGCCTTTGGCCTCAATCCGACGAGGCCTCCCAAGACGAACAGAACGATGGCGCGAGGTGCTTTCTTTGCGAAAGAAAACACAAGTTTAGGCGTGTGCGTGTGTGGTGAAGCGAGGCGTACAGAGAGACGAACGTTAGTGAGGGGGAAAAAGTTCCTTGTTCCGAGTAATTGTCAAAGAGATGAAAAATATAAACAAATTCTGTTTCGTTTAGTGGTCCGAGTCCCACCATCACCGCACACGCCACAATGCGCGCAAGAGAGGGGAGGAGAAAGGCAGGGCAAAAGGGCGGTGAAGCGTAGAGACGTCTACCAACAGCGAGATTCACGCACTGAAACCAGTAAAAGTGGGTGCATGGACGAGGAGGACAAGGAAGGAAACAGCAGTCGATCTCCTCGACAGGCAAGCGAGGAGCCTCACTCGCTTTCCGTTGCCGCCCCCCTTCCCGTGTGTATCTTTCTGTCGTAGCACCAGGGGATCCATGCATTGTGCGCTACCGTGGAAGTAGACAGGGTCGGCATACCTTGCACACAGCTGTGGCATCACTGCAGACGCCAAATTGTTTCGTTTTTGTTTCATGAAAAGGCACCTCTGCTCTTACATGGCAAGATACGAGAAGAAGGCTCAACGCACGCACGAGAAGCAGTGCCGGCGCTTGCTAAGTGGTTGAAGAAGCGGTGCGAAGAGCGTAGGGCTCCGCCATCTGCGTTAGCCTGCCATTGGTATGTGCTTTGCGCGTCAGGCTATGTACATCCAAGACGGATAGGGGAAGAGACAACCCAGAAGCACAGTGCTCCGGGAACGTCCCGACTGTCGCCGCAGTATGTACACTGCTAAAAGAGCAGAAAGAGGGTAAGCGGCAAGCAAGCAAGACTGCTGGGTGCCCTAGTGCGCTACCCCCTCTCATGTCTTTGCCATCTAGACGCGCAGTCTGCCCCCCCACACACACACAAACACACTTTTCTCCGGTCATCTACCGATAAGTGGGTCAGTGTTTGTTCTGCAGCAGAGAAAAGAAGAACTCCGATTCGAGCGGGCCATCCTCTTCCAGGTCGGTGCAGTGGACGGCATTACGAATGCGGTCAATGCCGTACCTGGAGCGAAGAGAGTGAGGAAAAAGCGCGTGACACACCTCTGGGTCGTGTGGTCCACACACGGCCCGCAGCGCCGGCACAGCGTTCTCGGCGCAAACCTCAATGGCCCAGCACGGACCAGACGACACCTGCTCTACCATCTTCTTGTACTCGGGAAGAACTCCGTTGTAGACCTCTAAGAAGTCCTCGGCGTCCGCCACTGTCAACTGGTAAGAGCCTAGGGCACTAATGTAAAATCCCTCCGCGACCAAGCGATGAAGAATGGGGCCCTGATAGCCGCTGGTGATCGCGTGTGGCTTGATGACGCACACGGCGCAGTTCTTCAGCGCCGCCGTCGACTCGCCTGGTCCCATGACCGCCTCCCTCAGCTCCTGCACAGCAGTATCACTCAAAATCTGCGACACGGCGGCAGAAAAGGAAGTCGCCACCGAGGCCACCTTTTCCCGGGCACCGGCGCCGCTTACGAGTAAAACGAGGCACCGCTGCGACTTCGATGCAACTCGGGCAGCGAGGCCCTGCGAAAGCTCTACTAAGCGGATGAACGTGATCCGCAGATCCTGCGTTGTCAGAGCCTCTACCACGGATCCCGCCACCGCGGAGTAATGCTCCATGTCAACAGTGATCATGCATTCGCAAGAGTTGGCGGTGAGCCGCATGCGCGTTGCGTCGTCGCCGTAGTCGATAATACGAAGGGGACGGGAAAAGACGTTAATGGTTGCCCCCACGTACAGCTCATTTGGACTCAGTGAGGGATACGCGCACCGTTTCAGAAATAAGCGCTTAGTCTTAAGATCGTACATCTCTATTGTTTTGTCGTCCGTGAAGTAGCAAAACTGATACGTGCGAGAGAGGCTCGCTTGTGGGTCGAAATACTCCACCACAAACGTGTCCCTTTGCTCACTCACCATTTCTCTGTGGGGGTGCGCGAGTGATTGTGTCGGAGAGGGGGTGTACGAAGCCTGTGCGGCGTTTCGTGCTGGAGGAGCACGAAGCAGCGCGAGGTCTTGATGCTGCTCGGGGATGTAGAGTGCACGTCCTCACGCACCTCTAAGCGATCAAGGCTATTCCGAGTTGCTGGAAGATAATTCAAAAACAGAGAATCGGGAACGAAAGCACGACTTGAAAATTAAAAGTTTGGTCCGAGGCCAAAAGACGCAGTGCAGGGGAATGGCGTAAAACGGACTTTCGAGTGAGTCGGAAGAGGGCCACGTCTCCTTTAGTGGATTGGGCGAAGCGCCAGCATCGGGCACATCTTTTCCGAGGGGCATTCGCTTCCAGCGCTTCAGTGGCACGCACACGCACACACATGCACAGAGACACAGACACAGATTTGCGACATTCAACTCCAGGATGCTGGACAGTTCAGCCGCAAAGGTCTGCAAGGTGGTCAGCAGGCGATACAAGAAGGGGCAGCGAAAAAGCATCGCGAAGTCATGAGTAGGAAGACTTCTGTCACGGAAGGACAAGGCAGAGAAGAAAGAAAAAAAGCATAATACATTTAAACGAAAAACATCAATGTTTAGTACTGAAGGAACAGCGAAAATCGTGACGGCGGCGCTGCATTGTGGAGCAACCCATGAAAATCGCTTCCGGTTGTTTGGCGAAGGAACTCGGTCGCCCATGCATGCACGCACACACACACAATTAACCTGTTAAAGTCGCAGAGGAGGACGCTGCACGCCTCGAACGACAAATCCGATGAAACGGTCAAACATGTAAGGGAGGTCAATGCGCGCCTAGTTTCAAACTGCATGGATCGGCTACTCCACGTAGCCGTAAGTCTTGCGCTTCGCTAGCGGCTTCACATTGTCACCATGGATGCGGGACATCTCCTTCACTGCCTCGCGTTTCTCGGCCTTCTTGATACGACGTGATGTACGTAGAATCGCCTTTGGTGCATTGCGCTGGTTGCTAATTCGCTTCACCTCGACGAAGTTCGCGTACTTATTCTTTAAAGAGCGCATATAGTTGAATGTGTGCTTCTCTGGACCGCGTAGTGGGCGAATGGGTTTGCTAGCGTCGGACTTCCACACACGCAGCACCGCATCTTCGCTCCCGGTGTAAATATAGTTGTTGTCGGGAGACCATTTCACCGCGTACACGCCGGCCATCCGCTTTGTGTGGAACATCTCAATGGAGTCGGACTTAGTTGTCTGGTGCAAGTCCCAAATGCGCAACGTGGCGTCTTGTGATCCGGCGGCAAACATGGTGCCAGTGGGACTGAAGTCGACAGATGTGACGGGACGGATATGACCCTGAAAGACGTTGCGCGGACGTCCAGGTACGCGAATGTCAAACAAGTAGCAGTTGCGGTCGTCGCTTCCCGTCACAAACACGTTTGGGTCCATCGGGTTCCATGATAGGGAGGTAGAGCACATCTCCATCACGATCTTGCTGTGGGCACACTGGCTGCGAACGTCGTAAAGGAAGACGCCACGATCAGCCATGCAGCATGCAACTAAATTGGTTTCGATTTTGTTGAATCGGCAGGAGGACACCGTGTCGTCCCCCCACGAAAATCGCTGAAGTGGCTGCGTGCGGTTGACGTCCCAGATGCTCACCACGTCCGACGACGTGGCGAACCACGACTTGTGAAAATGGTGATCGATGGAGGAGAAGGGGAAATCGCCTAAAAACTCTGCCACCGGCTCAATGCGCTCCACCTCGGGGTCGAAGTCCAAATCCCACATCTTCACAGTTTTGTCACGTGAGGCGGTGAAACAGGCGACACCGTCTGGAGAGATAGTCACGCCGTCAACAGAGTGCCGATGTGCATCGATGACTGCGCGCTGCTTCCGCGTCATCACGTCCCAAACTATCAGCCCACCGTCAACTGCGCCCGTGGCTACAATGGAAAGGTTGGTAATATCAGTAGCGATTGACTGAATTGTATCCTGATGACCTGGGAGCGCAGCTACAAAAGGCTTTGCGAACATACGGTCCATTTTGGCAGCAAGCACCGCGCGCGTGAACTCTACCTGCTTGGCCATCGGATTAAACTTTGGATCATAATTTCGATTCGCCTTCGGTACCTCCGTCGCGCGATCTTTTGTCCACTCCAACTCAGAGCGGCTGATAGCCTTTACCTTGACCATTTTCCACCAAGAAGCAGTGCTTCACAATGTAAGACGTGCGAAATGATAACTTTCGAAAACGCAGCACGGTTATGGAGAGTCAAAGAGGAACTGAGACAGCTGTGCCAGCAGGCTGAAACTCGAACGCTACAGCTGTACAACCACAAGTAAAGGAAAATACAGTGGGTACGGAATCGAAAGAAAGTAAAGGGAAGCGCATCACCTAAGCTCGTAGCTTTACCAGGCATGTACTCCCGTGTCGGCGGAATGTACAGCTGCACTTAGGCTTCGTTGCTCGCAGAAAAGCCTCCACAGCTCCTTTGTTTGATGTACGCTTCTCACCATCGCTAATTTGTTTTATTTTTTGGCTTCAGGATAGCCCGCTAATAAACATCGACAGGAACAACGTTGACAAAAAATTAACTGTCTGGTGCATCTAGCGATGAAGATGGGCACTTGATTAGCCAGCCTCCTCTGTACATTCGTGCTCGGTGAAGGGGGCCAGCATTTTCTCAACGAACTTTTCATAATGGATAACACCATTATCCTCGAATCCTTTAATCAGGTCTCGAAACTCTTCCTCGTGGTACTTCTCTCCCATGGTTGTCATGATGTGCCGCAGCTCGGCGACCGAAACAGTCCCATCTAAGTTTTTGTCGAAGACACGAAAAGCCTCCTTGACCGCCTCTGCCGTGTCCATCTTGTCATCGTGTTTTTCCACAAGAGCCTCATAGCAAGCCATATCCACATCTGTCGCTGTCAACATGATCTCCTTTATCTTCTCCTCGCTTGGATTGAGTCCTGCAGCTCGAAGTGCCGTCGGAATGGAAGCTTTCGGTATTTTGCCATCATGCTGTAAAAGCTCAAACGCCTCTTTCATCAAGCTAGAGCGTGACATTATCATAAAAGAGCGGCGAGAAATTTCCTCAAAAATAACTACCCAAGCAAATGTACAGCTTGTTTTTTTTTGCTAGTCAAAAACAAAATGTAATTCGATCCCTTCTATTTCTAGTACTGAGATAATGACAAAAGCAGAATAGTAATGAAAAAGAGGCCGTGTGTAATTTCCGTGAAAGAGAATCAGACGTGCGAAAAAAAGGTGGTTGCCGAGGCATATAATACGAATCCGTGCGGGAAAAAGCTATCAGCAAGGGTCTGTGGCTGAAAAAGCACCGTCGTGGATATAGGAGGGAATTATGATGCTTCGCGCATTCCCCTTCATACTCGATGTACGTGGGCGCCAGGACACACCAACTTGAGCGCAAGCGTTCTCCTTCTTCCCTACTGTGACCAGTGCCCTTGCTTGTTCGCTCTGCTTTTGCTGGGACTGTAACGACGAATGTTGCAATTAGCATTAAATGATAAAAAATATGCATTCACTTGAACTTCCGAAAGGGAAAGTACGGGAAAAGGCGGTGGTACACAGCCCTTCCACTACATTAACTCCACGTCACCAACAACGATCATTGCAAAGCAAAACCAAAACCACCAAAACCGGCGAAAGCCGTCAGCCACTCTTTCGACTCCCTCGAAACGCGAGTGGGCTTTAAGCCAGTTGTATTCAGAAAAATTTGCGGGAATCTGAATCTCTTTTTTCTCCATGTCAATGTAGTAGGGACGACCTGGTCGTACTACTCTAATTTCCTGGCCCTTCAAAAACCACCGGTAAAGAAAAGCGGATTTTAGCATGCTAGAAAGGAACTGCTCCAATTCGTCAGGGTTGACAAAGTCAGGGCTAGTTTTCCGCTTAGGGTCATCCCAAAAGCTTGTTTCGAATGAGTTGAATTTCAGCGTGGCTCCTACTCGAACGCGCACTTTTTCAATATTGGCGGTCTGCCGAGTTTGCTGGTCTTCCATCATCAGCTGTACGGCTTGCAAGCGAGGAGCGACAGTTGACAGAAATGTCAAGATTTCTTGCGCCGAAGCGGTATCTAAAATCTTGACCGCGCCTGAAGTCCAGTCCACGTGAAAAGCGCTGCAGCGCTCCTGAACTTTGCGAACAGGGTACACGTCCACAGTCTTTGCCTCACGCTCCTGTAGCAGCCAGTTGGTGAGGGTTCCGGCTGTAATAGTCTTCTCCGCAAGAGGAATGTTCACAAGGCTGTTATTGCAAGGGTCTTTCACCACATGAATAGACAAGAATGAGAACGCGGCGGTACGCTTGAACATGGAATCATTGTCCAAGATTCGCTTCGAAAAGCTCGTGTAATCAACTTCATCATCCCATGTGACTCGCTTCCATTTCATCCGCTTTATCAGTTCCTCTGATTCGTAAAACTGCTGCAAGGCGCGCGACGTGCTGCTCGTGTTAGCCTGCTCTGGTGTCTGATCAACGTTCTCGTTTTTCGACTCTCTTACTGACCGAAAAAAGTCAATGAAGTCTTTCGTGTAGGCGACAAAGCCCTTTTCCATCTTATAGCGCTCCTTCCGCAAAGCGCGCGTAAGATTTTTCTGTTGAGTGAGCCATTCTAAGACATCTGGCTGGAACACCAGTCTCCTTGCAGACATGACGTTTTGCTCAGTCAAGTGCACCTCTAGGGAGGCTCAAAAGTGTCGTCGGAAATGGGCAGCTGATCTTCAAGAAGGGGAGGAGCGAACAATGCAAGTTACAGTGGAGGAGACGAAATGTTGATAACATACAGAGCATACAGCATGCTCTTTGTGAAATAGTATGGGAAAAAAGAGGCTCGCTATGCGTGCAGAAAACTGTAGGTGGCGGCAGCTGCTTTGCGTGATGATATCGGTGGCTACGCATTGCATTGGAAACCTTTGTCGGATTGCTCTATACACACTTTTCTTTAGAATGAGAACATAAACGAACTTATACTGTTCTGTTCATGATTTCATGTCTGTTTTTTTTTTACACCTAGATTGCAGTCCTGTTTCATTTTCTGGGAAGGATAGAGTCACTAAAAGAACGTGAATTGCAAAGAAAGACTGCCGTAACCCTAAGACGAAAAACAACAGTGCAAGGGTGCGCAGAGAATTCTCCACTGGTGACTAAAAAAAAACAGCATACAATTTCCGTGTCGCTTCACAGTCCCATCTCACATACTGATATTGGCTCCTCTCTTTTTTTTCGAAGAATCACTGAGGGTACCTGGTGTCCCAGAGCCAATGATGTGATAGGCCCATCTGCCACCGCCTCGGTGGACAGAGCCTCCTTATACTCACATCTAGCAATTTTAAGATCTGACAAAACTGCTGGGTAGGATGCCATTCTGCGTGACATAGTGGCTCCTGAGACAACCAGAACCTGGGTTCCGTGATTAATGGCAGCCGCGAGTAAATTCTTGCCAAAGAAATAGCGAAGAGCCACGAAAACTATCTGATTTAGAAAAGTGAAATTCAGCGCACATCCGCTGCTAAATGTACATGCCCCGGTACTCTCATCTATTGGTTTCAGCGCAAGGCTTTGTTTTCATAAAATTATGGCAGCGCACCTCCAAGTATGCATGGCGGCCATCGCAGTTGTGAATAGCAGTTTGCAGTGGTGCAGCCTTGTTTTTCTCATTTTCAGGGCGAATGACGCCGAAAGGACCACTTAGAAACTGAAGAGGTCGAAAAGGAGCCATGATCTAATGGCACACCATGAAATCATCCGCCAGCAAGAAAAATATTTATTATTGTTATTACTTTTTTTCGGAGGAGGAAGCGAAGACCTCAGTGAAAATAAGTGTGTACTAGGTGGGAAAGCTGCACTAACTAGATATAATCACTTCACGTACACAAAGCAACATAGGGAGGTTACGAAAAAGCCAGTGGGTTACCCATAGGAAAAAAATGCACAAAACTCAGTAGAAGACTGAAAGTACCTGATCACATTAAACGCAGAACTTTCACTCCAGGCCCTAGCGATTGCGATATGCGGTTCCGAAGTTTTTGCCTCCCCCTTCCAGCTAAAAGTGTGCACGTACTACAGACGCGCAACCTTTGAAGTCTACGGAATACAAGCTAATTTGTCGCATGGTTTACGTTCGCCGATAAACTTTTTTTTTCACGCACCGAAAAAGTTGTGTGAAAGATGAAGGACATATTTATCACTGCACTTTTTCTTTACGCAGGTGCTTAACGCCACAGTACCAATAAATTCACGACTCTCTAAAACAGTAGTGCACAATGGATAATACGCTGTCCGAGGACTTTTTTAGCAAGAAAGCTGTACGCAGTCCCCAAGAAGGACGAAAGCACTCCCTCAAACGATCGTTCCCCCCCCCAATCCTTACCAGGACACCGCTCCCTCAATTAGCCAACTCTCGCTTTGCGCACCACATTCCTCCAACAGGCTTGCTGAGAAAGGACTGCGCCCCGTCCTTTCCACGTCAGCTACCCTCTTCTCTCCTAAGCAAAATTGTAGCAGGGCCCTGGGCCGCATAACCAAAATATATGGCCATGTCTGCCGCGTTTTGCCACAAAACAGTACTAACTGCTACAAAAATTCATATTTATATTCTTTGCCCTACCCAGGAGTAAAAACCTTAACATCACATTTGTTGGCGTCCCCCATTTTCCGCTATACTGCCAGAGTTCAGCACCCCCTCTGCCGCCGACGCTACGCACCCCCGCCTCAGAGGGTGCGGCTGGCACGCACGCATCATGCCGCGCGCCGCCTGTTGCACCCCGCAGGGCGGCTCAGGCACGCTGCACCAGCAGGCAGCGAGAGGATCGGGCGAGACGCATTTGAGCCACCATGGCGCTCAGGCCATCATGTGGATGGCACGAGCACGTCCCTTGGCGCAGGTCACTCTGACCTCCCCACACCGCGGGCACTTGGCCCGGTCACCACCAGAGGTAGTGTTCGGCATGAGGCAGCGGAATACGAGATAAACTGCTGCGCTCCCTCACAGAGTGAATCCCTAGGCCCACTGATGCTGTGCACTGGGGTAGACAGCACTTTTCTGTATATCATAGCGCTTGCGCTGACCGAGAGTCCTCACTGGTCGCACGGCCTCCGAAGCGTCGATTGAGTTCAGTGTGACCTCTGCATCTTCGTTTCTTCATCTTCCTTTCTTTTCTGTTTCGCTTGTTTTTCATTGGCTGTGGGCCGACCCCGAAAGCCCTGGAGATCAAAGGGTGAACTCGTGAAGGATTAAACGATGATAGATTTTAGGGATATTGCTGCCGAGGAGCAAATCAAAAGCTTTTCGAACTACTTTGATGGAGTAAATTACCCCCAGCAGCCGCTCAGTCCAGACGCGAAGGCATTTTTTGGACGATTCTTCGGCGGCTCTGGTTTTGTGAGCTTTTGCGATGCGCTTTTCGGCCCGTACGACAAAAAGTACTCTGCTGATGAGGAGGAAATGTGCTGGATGGATTACGCAAATCTGGCACCGACAAAGAGCTTAGCAGTAACCCTACTCGGGCTGATTCATCCTAGTTCTACATTCATTTCTGCATTGGAGGCGCTGTCGTTACCATCAGCGACATTCAGTTCGCGTCTGAAAAAGGGGTGGAAAAACGTGACTGCAGCTCGGTCTGCTTCACTGTACTTATTTGACCTACCCCTCTTGGCCTTGCATCCGCAGTTTTTCAAACTAGTCAGCGAGCCTGCAGACTCGAACATGTATGTGCTTCCTCGATCTCGCTGCCATCCCATCTTTCTCGTGCCATTTTGGGACCCGCCAGTGGTTACGAGAAAAGAGGCTAGCTATCAGCAGGTTCTGACGTCTCTACCGTGCTTGCCAATGGGCTATTTTCTGTTCCGACTTTTGCTATTCGGCATGAAAAGGATTCAGCAGACGAGCGCTGACTTCCTTGCCTGGAGAACGAATGCCAATATTGTTACTTTGATATGGCGAGCTAAGGAAAAGATTCATTCAGCCTTCTTCAAGAATATCCCAGTCGAAATGCCATTCTACGCGCAACTATTGCAATCTTACATTCAGATTTATGTCTCTACAGCTCTTCCTCGTCACCTTAGCAGCAAATCAAGTATTGCAGACATAACTTGGACTACCAATGATGCTATTGCGTCGATTTTAATATTGGCGCCAGATTTGTTGGCGCACAGGGAGGTGCTGCAACCAGCCAGGGAAATCGACAGGTTTTCGTGCAAAAATCCGGAAACTCTTGCGCAGATTCTTTTTGTGATACCTCTCTACACTCGCATGGTATACGCAATGTCGGAAGAAAGCAGCAGCTCTCCTTTTCTGGAGTGCTCAGCAATCACTCCACAGGACTACCCGGTAAGTTCAATATCCAAGTCTCAAAACGACATTGAGAACATTCGCAGAACACTTTATAGAAATTGCCTATGCGTTTTGCGAGATTGCCTCCTGTCTCTGGAATTAGAGCCACACTGCAAACATTCTCACTTCACTTACTGTCTTGAGCTATGGGCCGTACTTATGAATCCTTTCGAGAAGCAGAAAAAGATGGCCCCGCCGCAATATGTGACCCAACATTTCGAGTCCTTTGGATTTATCATGGTAGATGTGCTGAACATGATCGTAAAAAGCTCTTTTGTTTATTCAGTAACAGAGGCTGGTGCGAAGGTCTTGAAAAAGTGCTTTCTGCTGATGAGCCAGGACCCTGTAGTCAGCCTTCTAGCGGAAATCAACGCATCACAGTCATCGTCGCATACGCTCGCAGAGATGCTGGCCCGCCACTTTGTTTTGAATTGGAGCGGGAGTGACGGCAGCATTCAGCTACCGAATCTGCACGGCGGCACGACTTGCAGCCTCGCTGCTCGAGCATATGTTTCCCTAGAAAGATCGATAACCGACGACGCAACGGAGGTGGTGCAGAGGGAATTGAAAGAGACACTTAGTTTGATGATGTGCATCTTTCCGCGAATCGTACAGTTTCTGGACACGTGGCGCGCCTCAGAGAAAGCCGCACCGAAGAGTGCGAACTTCATGTTTGTGCCCGCTAGGACAGTTGCTAGACCACTCACGGAGAGCGAAAAGTCTTGTTTTTTTCGAGGAGGCAAAAGCAATCAGAAGGTTTACGCTAAAGGTTTGCTTCTTCCTATTCACAACGGGCATGCTCCCGGTAATCGCCACCCCAGCGTACAAACAAGCCTGCGCAACGAAATACCTGCGCTGCTCGGGGTTTCTAGATTTTTGGATGCTCTAATCGAGAGGTGCTTTGAAGAATACTACTCAAGCGTAATACCCAAGTGCGATAATGGGCACAACTTATGGCTTACGTACTCGAAAAAGTACGGCTGTACACATCACGCTCATGAGCCAGCCATTTGGGAGTGCACTATTTGTGAGACGCTCTACGGTAGCTGTTGTAGAGGGCTTCCGTGCCGGGCGAACGGAAATCGACTTATCCCGTGCAGTGGGACAAGCAGTGTGGCGCAGCAGTGCTCTGTGTGTGGCCAAGTTGTTCCGGAAGACAGCTGCATATTTACTTGTCAAGAGGAAACTGGTACCTCTTTTTGTCCAGACTGCGCTTCTCGTCCTTTCAGCGTAAGGTCGATGCGCTGGATCGCCTCTTACCGAACGTGGGCTGTGCTGGTGGGTTTTTGTTTCCTATGCCTGCTCATCTGCTTTCTACCTTGAACTTCGTAGGCACCTGTGTAAGGCACTAATCAAGGACGCAGAGGCTTGTGTTCGGCTTTTGAAGAGTGTGAGAACCGTTTTCTTTTCGATGTGCTAGTAGGTGCACCTGACCTTGTCCCTACCAGATGCGAGTAGCCATAATTCGTGCAGATGCACCATACAGCACTGAAAACGTTTATCGGCATTGAAAGCTGCAGTTTCTTACTTCTTTTGCTTAGCTGCAGAGAAGTAGCACGCTTGAAAAGACAGAAAAATGCTATACTATGCCTTTGCAGAAAGAAAGTGCTGCCTCACTAGCTTTACTGGGGAATCCTAGACGATTCGACTCACACGCACGGTGAACTACGTGCGTTGACCTGCACTTGCACAGCTTTAGCGGCTCCAAACGCATCGTGTGTTGGAATGTTCCTATCGAAATGATGCTTTCTGCGCCTCACGAGTTTCTCATCTGCTCTACTCTTGTGGCGCTTTCATATTCGCTTGCTCAAGACCCTCGGTGCCAAGGTACGCCTGCCTTACAGAGCGGTGAGCACATCATTTTTCACTCATAGGTGTTTTGTTCAGTTTCGGATGCTCTTCTTCTATCGGCACCGCTTTGCTTCCTTCATCTTTGCTCACTTGGCCTCTGCTTTGTAGCCAGCAGCGGTGCTCAAGCTTCGGTTTGGGTTGTAGTTCATGAAAGAAAGAGAGCTGAGCAAATCAACCTCAAAATCGAAAGCCTTTGCGTCGCTTGCTCCCCAAGAATAATTTGTGGCTGTCAGTATTTTCTCTCCTAGGTATGCTACATAGCTATTGTTGCTCTTTTTACTGCTGCTCTGCGAACTTGGACCCTAAGGGCGACAATAAATTTGCTGGTGCAGCATAGGTGGCGGTGAGGTGCCCAAGCGCGCTGGTCTTCTTGCCCATTATGGAGGAGCTTCCCTTGCTGAGAGCCAAGGGGAATCAAGTGAGGGGAACAACTGGTGCGTCTGTCGGGCCTGGGTCGTATGATCTCAATAAGCATGCCGTGGCCAACTCTAGTTGCGCTCCTTTCAACACAACCAGTGCTCGGCAGAACTTTCTCTCCGCCGATCACGAGCTTCCCGGGCCTGGCGCATATAACATACCTGCGGTACAAAGCGATCAGTCTTTTGGAGTGGGATCACAGCCTTTTGTGTCGGAATCCTCTCGCTTTGCCGCAGCAGCCTGCAACGACACTCCGGGGCCTGGCGCCTACGATATCACGGACTATCGGGGCACGTGCAAAAATCCACTAGCGCACACATTCTCTAGACCGTACGAAAATGCACTCAATACTCAGAGTTCTTGTAGTGTCGGCCCTGGCAGCTACAATCCTAACTACACTGCTGCAGACCGGAGAGTACCCAAAGCGGCCGAATTTTCAAAGTACAGTAGCCGAGGAATGCCGAGGCCACCGGCGGGCCCGGGCCCTGGAAGCTACGATCCGCCGTTAGCGCTGCGATCGCTTGCCGCAACAAAGCCGTCCTCAATGTTCGTAACGAAAACCAAGAGGCCTGCGTGTGGCGGCAATGGCTTCACTGACACTCCTGGGCCCGGTACCTACCAGGTAGGCATGATGTCAGAGCGAGGTGCAACTATTCCTTGCGAGCAGTTTTCGGCCTTTGGCTCTTCCTCCTTGCGTTTTGGCTACGGAAAGGAGGGAGATTTTCCAGGACCTGGCGCGTACACAGGAGAAATTGCACCGCGTCGTTTTCACCCGAGTACTGGAAACGGCTCTGCAGCTTTCATCTCCGCGTATAACCGCTTTCCAGGATCCATGGCGGTACCAACGCCGGGCCCGGGAGCTTACGACGCTGAGCACCCACGCCGGTACCACAGCTTCGGCGAGCCCGTGCCGTTTGGATCGACAGTACCCCGGTTCAGCCCAGTGTGGTCGCAGCACCCGCTCCCAGAGCCGCTTGTGTTTTTCGGAGGCCCCGATAGCGGACGATCCCCGAGTCAGCGAAGGGTGCGTCCATTCATTCATGGAAAGATCCAGCCATCGAGCGCGCCGCCGCCGCTGCAGAGCCGGGCGTACGATGTACGGTACGACTGGCCAAGGCCAACGTCTTTGGCGAACACCACGTTTGGCATCTCTGCACGTCCACCTCTTCACCAAAACAGTGAAGTTCCCGGCCCAGGGAGCTACTGTAGGCTGGGTGACGCTGCTCTTCCTGGGCGACGCTACGCCAACTCTAACTGGGGCCGCGATGTGCGGTTCGCCGAGGTGATGCCGTCGTCAGGCGTACCGGATCCAGGCATGTACTATCGCACCAGCACCTTTCTAAAGAAGACCTTCAATTCCACGATTGGCTCCGACACTGCGTGGATTGAGTAGCGGCATCTGCGCCATGCTGTCTCCCCTTCAGTGCCGGAACTGAATGTAAAACAAACGGCTGCCGAGCTTCAGGACAGGAGCGCGATACTGCTTCGCTGTGCGAAACGGTGGGAAGCGCAAGAGCGACGATACGAAGTTTGATGCCCAGTCAGACTCAGAAAAGAAAACAGCAGAACTGTTGCCGATCTCGGCGATGGATGAATGTTTGTGGATGTACATTTTCCTCGTTTCAAGCCATATGTTTTTTCCTGCGTTGCGCCTGTTCTCTAGGACGACAGCATGCCTGTCAGCTTTGAAGAAACGAATAGAAAGGGGTTTGCCCAGAGAGCTCGCATCCAAGTGGTCCTCCACTTCGGCTTGCGGACGCCCCTGACTCTGTAGTGCCGCGTTCTCTTCAGCGTGCCGTCACATTTGCCATGCCGAAGGAACGCAACTCGGAGACACCCTGTCCAGGTTGACTCGGTGTTTGACTCATTTGTCGACCATTATGTAACTGCCAATGCAGTTTCACTCGCTGCCTGTATTCTGCGGGACTTGTCCTCAGCCAATGCCTACCGGTAGGATCTCTCGTGGGTGCGTTGCGCTCTCTTCGTGAAGACGACTTTCCGCTCTATTATCCCTCCACCCTCTACCTTTGCCTTCGTTTCCTTCTGGCCCTGCTTCTTTTTCCTCTTCAGAGTGCGTAGGAGCGCATTTAGATTGCTACGCTCCGTCCTTTTTTTCCCGACCCTTTTGCCGCTCGAGAGGCTGAAAAAAAAGCGTAGCGGACTCGTTGTGATTTCCCTCTCAAAGCGGAGCGTTGCTCAAAGTCATCAACCGTTGCGTTTGTACATAGCTTAGGTGTGGGTCTTTTTTTCTCCCTTTCTTCTGTTGTGTATGCTTGTCGTAGGTGCTTCTTACGTGGGCCAGCTATGCTATTTGGTGGAGAGTTGACGGACACAGCTTCGCTTTTCTTTGTTCCACACTAGCGTTTTTTCTCTTGTTAGAAGCGCCCCAATGCTCTCGCAGTGCACGTTTGTGATGTCGCGGTGGACATCGGGCTTACCCCCGTTTGTGCGGCGCGCCGTGCAGGTGGATCAGATGGAGATGGACTCGGCTCTCTCTCAGATGTATTCCCTGTGCCTCAACCCCTCCCTGGTGAGCAAAATGAGCCGGGCTCGGAAGATGACGAAGGGCCACTACTACCGTGATGACCCTGCGTTTCTCATGCTGCAGCTCGTCTTCATCGCTGTCGTCTCGGTTGCGCAGTGGCTGCTCTTGGGTATGAGGAGGTCTCTGATAAGCACTCTGCTCACCGCTGTCGCATGGTATGTGCTGAGCGGATTGGTCATGGCATGTATATGGCGTGCGGTAGCTGTCATCTACCTCTCCCCATCTTCGGCATCTACGCAGGCCGGTGTTTCGGCGGAGGCCACCTCAACCCTCGGCGTCGACTCCGTTGTGGACTACCTGCGTCCCGACCTCGACTGGCGCTACGCCTTTGATGTTCACTGCAACGGCTACTTTACATTCTTCATGTGGACAGAGGTGATCGCCTACTTTCTCGCACCCATCATGAAGGTGCCATGGGTGAGCAACGCTCTTGTCGCAATTGGAGCCACGACGTACCTGTACAGTGTCTTCTTGGGCTACCTGGAGATCCCCTCGCTGTCATATCAACAACGTCTGCTCTATCCTGTGCTGCTTGTGGGGGTATTATTCTTTCTGTGTAGCATCTCCAATGTTAACGTCGGGCTAGCGCTGTGGCTGCAGCGATGCACCGAATAAAAGCGCAAGCGTACGCAATCTGTGTGATCGACGATTAGAGACCTGACAGCGTCTGTTTTTCCCTTTTCTGCTGGGTGAGCCTCATGACGTGGTCTTGTAGAGACTCAAGCCCTGCACAATAGCCGCTAAAGAATGCGGACCAATGCTCTTGTCACAGTTTCGAAGAAAAAGAAAGGAATAATCGGGTCGCGTCGAGGGCTTTTTCGCTACTGGGAGCAAGGTAGATGCACGCATGCGTCTACGAAGAGAAATGGGTAAAAAAGGCCCGGCGGTGCTTCTACGTCCCCTTGGTGATCCCGTGCGTGCTGACCTGTCTCCCCTTTCCCCCCTTTTTCGGGCCAGCCGTTCATGCTGCCGTTCCCGCAGCTTTGGCGCGATGCCGGGCCCTGCAGGCGGCTCTTTGTCGGCGAACACCATTCCATCCTTTTTCTGTCCCTTTCTATTCCTATCTGCTTGGCCACCCTGCCGCCTTTGCTTCGGCCATCTGGGTGCTCTCAACTCTTTTGATGACGTATGTGTCTCTTTAAGCGCACGCACGGCAACAGAAGCTCCCCACTTTTCATCCTTCTTCTGTCCTGTGCCCCACGCCGGCGCCTCCCTTCCCCTCTCCCTCCCCGCTCCTGCTTCGCACTTGGCGGGCTTTTAACGAGGTCTTGGGAGCGAAACGGGGAGGACAGCGCACAGAAAAGGAGGGAAGGGGGCATCCTAAGGTAGCCGTTGATACCTTGTGCGCGACAGAGGGCAAGAAACGCACGCACCTACGTTCACACGCAGCGGCCTCGCACACTAGCATTCAACTCCAGCGCTTTCCTCCACAACCACTTCAGAGGAGACTGGAAGGGGGAGGGGAGGCAGCCGCGTCCTTTCGAATTGAGGGCTGAAGAAAAAACGCTTGGTGCCCTGATCGAATGCGATCAGTGTTCGCTGCTGTGCCAGTCTCATCAAGTCCTCCATCTTCAGCGTCGCGACTCCACTTTGACTTCTTGCACGGGGGGCCTGATGCTTCGGCGCACCTTCTTTGCGAGGCGCTACCCTTTCAACAAGCGCGGCCCCCGTGAGCGCAAGTCGTGGAAGCACCATGTCCTGACAGAGCCGCCAAAACCGGTAGAATGGCGTGACCCAAAGGTGTGGACAAAGGACTTGAGCCAGATGAAGTCGTTTGACGCGCCTCAGTGGGACCTGTGGCTTAATCGCGCCAGGTCGCAAGACATGGACGAAGCACTGCAGCCATTCATGGATATGCCACAGTCTCTCAAAGACCGTCGGTACGATATTCCCTGGTGGGCGAACCCGTTTGGTGCGTGGTACCTGCAAAATGTGCTCTCGGTGGAGCTAATGAAGCTGCCCGGTAGAAGTAATGCCGAGAAGATTGCCATCTATCGTGGGCGCAAGCACCCCGCCACGTGGGACAAGTCGAAGAAAGGACTCATGGACGACGAGGTGCTGCTGAAGCAAATCATCAAGGAGCGCTGGCGCACCCTCGAGTTCGGTGACCGAGACGCCGGTTACCCGTGCACGTTCAGCGACTACATCCAGTTCTTGAACGAATGGTTTAAGTCGTTAGATGAGGAGGGACTGCAGCGGTTACGGGAGCATTTTGACCGCAGAATTCGCCCTCTTCTTGCCGTGATGACTCATGTGGATCTTATGTGGCTCGAGGCGCTCACGCAGAACTCCGTGCAGAACAAGGAGCAAGTGGAGCGCCGCATCGGCTTTCAGACGTCTTTGGGCACACCTGAGTTCTTCGACATGTCAAAAAGACTTCGATACGAGATCAATGAGGACTACAAGGTGCGCGATGAACTAGGACCGGAGCTGTTTGCGCTGTGGAGCAAGGCCCCGGAACGTTGGCCGCCCGAGCGATTGTCGAAGATGTACGGTCTTGACTTCACCCTTGTTCGGAAGATCCTCGTCTGGCACCATTTCAAGGCGTGCTATGACGCCTGCGTAGAGCCAGACTGGACTTTACCGAAGCGCCTCTTTGCGCTTGAGTGGATTCGAGATGTGAGGGCTCGCAAGCAAGGCCTCTTCTATGGCAAACTGCGCTTTGCGGAGCAGAAGATCACGTTTTACAGTGATAAGTTCCTCTTCCGGGACCTCGTCAACCGCCGTGAGGCGAGCTACGCGAATGTATGGGAGATGGACGACCCGTATCGCTTTCTGCAAACAGAGCAGGACTACGAGGATTACTGGGGCGATAACTACGATGTGTATCGGCGCATGTTTCCCGAGATGATTGGTAAGACTGGCGAGCCGGTGCAGCAGTACAGTCAGATGCCTGTGTGGGCAGGGCCGCACCGCGACCATGCGAACAAATCTGAGCACAACTGGATGTTTGCTGAAATCGGCGTGAATGTCGGCCACGAGCCGCTGAAGAAGCTGGAGCTGGACCCGACGAACGAAAAAAGGCGGCGCTTTGTCATTCGCCAGCCCGACGGCTCACTTCGGTCGGCAAAAATGTCCGAGATGCGGGCGTGGTACTGGAAGGAGGAGTGGGCGGACTTCCGCTTTTGGGCTCCTCACATGGAGTGGGGAGTCGAGAACACGCCGTCCATGGAGCAGTACCAGGAGCACGTACCCGACACACCCGACGCGGACTATCGCAAGCAGCGTCGCATTCAGTCCCGTCCTGTGAAGTGGTTTTACGAGAGCCACTATACCCGCAGCGGCAACTTTGCTGGATTTCAGCCGCTGCGGTTCATGCAACGCGGCACCCAACGTGAGGTGCGGTGGCCTGACGTCATCAATGCTGCTGTGCAGATCGAGAAGAGCAAGCCGAGCTCCTACGTGTTCAAGGCAATCCCAGAAATGTAAGTGCTATGGATAATAAGTTGGCCTGCACGCATTCAAGTCTACAATGTTCTCCCCCTCCTCACGCGTTGCCGCTCCCTTGTTTGTCCATTTCGTTTGGCTCGATGCCGGGTCCCGCTGCTCAGCAAAGAGAAGAGGGAAGGCAAGACGGCTGGAGGAGGAAGCGAGGGGCTGCATGCACAGACTTGTTCTCTCTGCGCACAGCATATCTGTGTGCGTGTGTGTGTGTGTGTGGCAGCGCATTCTGTTTCTCGCTGCGCCACGCTGCTGCTCCTTAGTTTCCTACTGTGAAGGTGGCTGCGGTGACGTACCGCTCCTTTTCTGTTATCAATTAGGTGGTGGCGCTGCTCTTGGGTAGCAGCGGGCCGGGATGGGGGTGGGGAGGGCCCAGGAAGATGGTGGGTAATCACAATGATGCAGATATGTGTTTTTTTTCCGCTTTGTGTGCTTCTTCTCGCTCGCACATTAAGTAGAGAGTGAGGGATAGTAGACGCATACCACGGGCTCATGCATGCGTGTGCATGCATATGTCCATGTGTGTGCTTCGATGCACCGAAGGAAGAAGGACCGACCGAGAGTACCAACGGAAATGGTCGTTGCACATGTACAGAGCATGCTGGCGTGGGGATAGCCGGCTCGACATTGCTCAAATCGAGAGGCGACGGCGCAACGGTTGCTCTAGCTCTCTGGCCGCCAGCACGGTAGCGTAACATCGATAACGTGAGTTCAAAGGAAAAGGCGATCATTTTGCTCTGACGGTATGCGTCGAGTTGCCTCTCCGCGATCTTGTTGCAAGAGGTGCTTCCCGAGTCGAAAGCAAGTCGGGTAGCCTGACCACGCCAGGTGAAGGTGGCCCTATGAGCCGAGAGGATGGGAATGGCCACACAGAAAGGATCATCACGTTCCTTCTCGTTTTAAACTGGTGCGCTGCCCCTCCCACGGCAGCAAAATCGTGAGGACGGCCACTGGTTCGCCATCACGCGATCTTAGCCCCCTCTCGCTCGCAACGCTCTCCATGTAAATGAGCCACCTCCCCTTCAACGCTGAACAGCTCTCCTTTTTAAATCATCCCTTTCTTTTCGCATGCCATCTCTCGCCCTCCCCCCTCCCCTCCCGTATGGCTGTTCATTACCTGATGACGTTTAGCTGCGTACCTAGCCGTTTGCCGTGCATTGGTCTCCCCTCCCCTCACATACAATAACCACAAAAAAAGAAGGGGGGGCACTACCCAGCGAAAACGGCGCGCCGCGCTGCGAAGCAGGAAAAAGGTGTAGGAAGAAGTGCTACGATTGGCTGCTTTGGCTCGAAGCACTGGGCTAGACGAGGGGGCAGACGGAAGGGTGTGCCATGCGAAAGAAGGCCCTCGTAATTTCCTGGGAACGTAAACTGTGTGTCTCGAGAAGGGGAAAAGTCAAGTGTGGCAGGCTGCACCTAACGGTGTGTGACGCACTCTCCCCACTGCGCGTTTCGCCATTGCGGGCCGCTCTCCCTTACTGTGTCTGCACACTCATTTGGTGCTGTTGTCCTGCGGCGAGGACAGCAGAGTATCGTTGGAGACGATGAGCGCGTCCGTCCCTCCTGGGTTTGAGGAGGATGACAACTTTGGCGATGCCGATCCCGCCCTGCTCGCGGAGATGGAGGAGGAGGAGCAGAGGGAGTCGAGGAAGCAGCAGATCCTTTCATGGCAGCGCATGAACACGGAGCGGTACGGCTTCCGCTCCGCGTACCGGGCGGCAGTGGAGGAAAAAGACTTGATGCCGCCAGAGTTCATCCGGAAGGTGGTGAAGGACAATGGCGACCTTGGCGGAAAGCGCTTCAAGTCGGAGCGCAAGCTGTGCGTGGGCATGCTGCCCTACATTCCACTGGCTCTGTTCAAGCTCCTAGAAAACATTCCCATGCCGTGGGAGGAGGCGCGCTACGTGACCGCAGTCTACCACGTCGGTGGCGTGCTTACCATCGTGGACGACACCCCTACGGTGGCAGAGCCGCTCTATGTGTCGCAATGGGGCTCGATGTGGACAAAGATGCGCGCCAATAAGGTAGAGTTGCTACGAGAAGGTGGCGGCTTTCGCCGTGCGGTGCACAAGGGCGACGAAAACGAGCCGCCGCTTGACTTTGCCGATTACCTTATGGACCGTGTACCGCCGCCGCCGTTGCTTGATGATCTCGATGAGGAGGACAACGCTGGCATTGCAGCCTGGTTCTACGACCCTTTCCCGCATCTGGTGGCCCCAAACCAGATTCGTGGACCTCGACGGCCAAATGGCTACTATTTCTCCCTTGACGTGATGGAGGCACTGTACCGCAATGCGTCGCCCATTCTACCAACGCTCGACGATCGCAACTACTTCTACCTGTGGGATCTCAAGTCATTCTACGCCGCCAAAGCGATGCACCTGTCCATCCCACGCGGACCTAAGTTCGAGGCCCCACCTGCTATCCGTGCGAAGCAGGACGAGGACGACGACTGGACGGAGTTTAATGACCTGCGCCGCATGATCCATCGCGACAATCCGCGCAAGCCGCGTTTTACAATGCTGACGGAGCGGCAAATCGCCTTTCCGTTCTTGTATGGCTCGGTGGTAGACGGGGTCGAGCTGGCGCCGTATCACTACCCTCCTACCGTGCGCGTCGAGAACGACGACCCCCAGCTCCCGTGCTTCTCTTTCCACCCCTCACTGAATGCGATCAAGGCGGTGGAGAAAAATTACACCAATGTGCCGCGCTCGCAGGCTGTGCTGTGCTCCTCTACCTGGACTCGCGCGGGCGGCCAGCATCTCGAGGACGCCGAGGCCGTGCCGTTGGAGTTGCCGAACGATTTCGAGCCGTTTCTGGCAGCGCTTCCGCTGGAGCAGCCTAACACAAAGACAGGCCTCTCGCTGCTCTTTGCTCCGGCGCCCTACAACTCCTTCGAGGGTGGCATGAAGCGGCGTGTCGATGTGCCGCTGTGTGACAAGTGGTACCAGGACCCACCGGACCTTCTTACAACTGACGACCGCGATAAGATTCTGCGTAGCTACACTCAGTTGCTTAAGCATCATGTGAAGCGCTCCCTGCAGAACGCCGTGCGCCACCGGAATAGTTCAGCTGCGGCAGCTGAAGCGGCAGCGACAGCGGTCATGAGCGCGATGCAGGAGAAGCGGCGGCTGGAGAAGATGGCGGCGATGCGGTACTTTTCGAAGACGCGCATGGAGTGGCTAGAAGCAGCGTTGCAGGTGATGCGGCAGGGTCACAACATGCTTGTGCAGCTCATCAACATGAAGTGTCTGCCGTATGTGCACATCGACTACAACTTCGAGGCAAAGCCAACGCGCACCCTGACGACGAAGGAAATCAAAAAGAGTCGACTAGGCCCCGCGTTTCATATGGTCCGTGAGCTCCTCGGCTTCGTGAAGCGACTCGTTGACATGCATGTCATGTATCGCTTAGGGTCAATCGACGCGCTGCAGTTGGCGGACGCTACCCATTACCTCTTTTCGCATGTGGGCGTTCTTACTGGCGTGTACCGCTACAAGCTGCGCGCAATGCGGCAGATTAAGCGGAGTCGTGATCTCAAGCACATGCTGTACAGCAAGTTTAACGTTGGCGGCGTACCAAGTGGCCCTGGCAACGGCTTTTGGGGCCCGTCGTGGCGCGTGTGGGTCTTCTTCATGCGCGGCATGACCCCACTACTGCAGCGCTACCTGAGCAACCTGACAGATCGTGTCCTGCACGGCCGTGCGCAGAAGGGGAAGACTGCCGGAAAGAAAATCACGCGTCAGCGAGTCGAGCCAGACAAGGACGTGAATATCAAGGAGGCGTTCCGCCGAGAGCTGCGGGAGATGCTCCCGGACAACGTGAAGGGTTCTGTCATTGTGACGATGGATCAACACATGAATGAGGCGTTCCGGCACTGGCGCGCCGGGCTACCGTGGTGCGTCCCTGGGCTTGCGAAGCCGCTGGCGGACCTCGTCGGTAAGTACGTGAAACTGCGCTCGGAGGAGTACATTCGCACAACGCAGCTGCAGCGACGGCGTATTGCGGAGGGAGACACGGTCGACAAGCAGGCCTTCATGAAGAACCTAGGGCGTTTGACGCGGCTGAAGATCATGGATGAGCAGCGCCGCCAGCGGCAATACATGACAGGCGAGGACGCCGCCACGATCATGACGCCGGATGAGGCGACCGAGGTCTACCGCATGATGGCGAACTGGCTAAACGACCGCGGTTTCAAGAAAATCTCTTTTCCAGACCCGTCCAAGACGGCGGAGCTCTCGTTGCTGCAGCTTTCCCTCAATAGACTGCGTGACCAGCACAACATCGCGAACCGGCTCACCGCGAATCAGCGCGAGGAGCAGGCTCGCATCGAGGAGTCTTTCAACGCGCCCCACGAGGCACTGTCCCGCATCGTAGACGCCCTTGCCCACCAGCGCCGCTTCAAGAACGTTGAGGTGGAGTACATGGATAATTTCTCCCACCTGTACCCGCTCTACACCATTGTGCCGCAGGAGAAGATGATCGACTCCTTCCTCGACCAGTACCTCTGGTACAAGGCGATGAATGTGCAGCGTCTGTTCCCAAACTGGGTGAAGCCGTCCGACGTGGAGCCGCTGCCGCAGCTGCTGTACAAGTGGTGCGAGGGCATCAATAACATTCCTGATATCTGGGACGTGTCGCATGACGAGTCTGTCGTGCTGCTGCACAGCAATCTGGAGGAGGCCTTCTATGACAATGTGGACTGGAACTTCTTCCGCCCAATGCTGGAGCTAATCATGGACAAATCTCTCGTCGATTACATCGTGAGCCGGCACGACATCGTGGTCGAGTTCAAAGACATGAGCTATCGTCACTACAAGGGGATAATCCGCGGCTTTATGTTTTCGTCATTCCTGGCGCAGTACTGGGGGCTCGTGATGGATGTGCTGCTACTGGGGACGCAGCGAAGCAAGGAGATGGCCGGCACTGCGGTGAAGCCGAACCCTTTTTTGTCCTTCTTCCGAGACCCTTACCTCGCCACGTCGCACCCGATTCGTGCGTACTGCAGGTACAAGAATGAGGTTTACATTTTGGTGCGCTACACCAAGGCCGAGGCGGATGAGGTGCGGCGCCGCTACCTGGAGGAGACCAAGTCGGATCCGGAGATGCGCGCCCTTAACGCGTCGGTATACGGGTTCAAGAACGTGAAGGAGTGGCCACGCGACGCGCGGATGCGCCTTTTCCTGTCCGACGTAAATCTCGCGCGCGCGGTGCTGTGGGAGTTCCGCGGCCGTCTGCCGCCGTCGATGGCGACCATTAATGACGCCAAAAGCTTCGTCAGCGTCTATTCGAAGGATAACCCGAACTTGCTCTTTGCAATGGCAGGCTTCTCCGTGCGGTTGCTGCCGGTGGTGCGCACCGAGGCGGACATTCTCGAGAACGAGTCTATGTGGAGTCTGCGGAACCACACCACCAAGGACATCTCCTGCCGGGCCTTCTTGCAGGTGACAAAGGAGCACGTCAACATGATCCGCAACAAGGCGCGTCGCACTGTGATGATGGTCGGTAGCTCTACCTTTCACAGCATCGCGGCAAAGTGGAACGCTCTCATAACGGAAATTGTGCCGTACTATCGCGAAGCGATTCTTGGAACGGAGGAGCTGCAGGCGATCCTGGCGCGTGCGGAGCACCGCATGCAGGCACGGGTGATGATGGCACTGAATTCGCGCGCCAAGTCGCGCTTCCCACCGGCCATGTTCTACGCCCCGTCCGATCTCGGCGGCCTCGGCATGCTCTCCGTTGGCCACTCGCTGATACCTGCCAAGGATACCATCTACTCTAAGACGACCAGCACCGGCGTCCAGTTCTTCTACGCTGGCCTCACCAACGAGGAGGGCATCCCCATTCCCAACGTGCTGCAGTACTACACGCCGTGGGAGACAGAGATTAAGGAGAGTGAGAAGGCGTGGCTAGAATTCCGCGCCCGCGAGCGTGAGGCGAAGGCGCGTGGTGGCCGCGTTTCACTGGATGACATTGAGGATATTATTGACAAGGGCATCCCGCGCATCCGCGTGCGATTCTCGCGGCATGCGCCGCTCTTCCACTTCGACACTGGCTTCCGGGCTCGCATGGAGTTTCAGCGGTACATGGCCGGCAAGTACCTGAAGAACTGGTGGTTTCACATGGAGCATGACGGCAACATCTGCGGTGGTGTGATGGAACGCTACCGTGCTGACATGAACAACGCCCTCGGTGGTGTGGAGGCGATTTTGGAGCACAGTCTCTTCAAGGGGACGGGCTTTCCGTCGTGGGAAGGGATCGAGTTCGACCGCTCCGGCGGCTTCGAAAACTCGAAGAAGGATACCAAGCTGGCGAAGCAGCAGCGCGCCGGTCTGAGCAAGGTGCCGAACCAGCGGTTCGCGCTGTGGTGGAGTCCTACGATCAACCGCTCTGACATTCAGGCGGGCTTTGAGTCCAAGGTGGAGACGACAGGTGTCTTCATGTGTGGTAAGCTGGAGACCATCAAGAAGTCGCTCATCAAAATCTTCAGCGGCTCTCTCTGGGAGAAGTCTCACGGCGCCGTCGTAAACGATGTGGCGAGCAAGCTGAAAGACAGCCTCGCCGACCTCGGTGCGGCCTCTGTAACGCTGCAGCAGCAGCATCCGCAAAAGTCGTACACCTTTACTAGCTCGGCTGCTGATATCATCCTGGTGAGCGCGGCGCGCTGGTCGGTGTCGTCGAAGCCGACCAGTCTTGCCGATGAAACCGGCGATGCGTACCAGCACAACACCACTTCGAAG
>NC_090170.1:1530000-1632500 GCF_017916325.1 Leishmania martiniquensis
TCCCTCGACCTGGGGTGGATGGGTGGGTGAGAGCCTTGGTGACTTGGCAAAGTCTTCCTTTGAATCTTTTGAGCTCCAAAGCGCCCGTGAACGTGGAGCTGAGGCATGTGCCCGGGCTGCGCATGGGGGCTTTGGCTTCCCTTTTTGAGTGTGTGCTCTTTCTCTGTGCGCTTTACTGCGCCGATTTAGACTCTTGTCCTCATGATGGCCTCTCCTGCTTCCGCTTTTGCACACCCTCTCACAACTTTGTAATTGTCTCCTGCTTCCTCCTTCGCTGGTACTCTCCTGCTTCATTGCGGCTGCTGGTGCGCGTTGTCCTGCAACCATCGTCGGCTGCTCAGCAGGCGGCGCGGCTGAGGGGCGACGCCTGCACCGCAGAGGTCACCCAATGCCTCCCTTATCCGCCCCTATTCCGTTGTGCTCACCCTCTTTCTGTGTGTACCCGCTCCTTAGGCTCTCCTTTTTTCCGTCCACGCCTTTTTTTGCCGATTTCGAATCAACGCAAGCGCTATGATATACAGAAAAGTGCTGTCTACCCCAGTGCACAGCATCAGTGGGCCTAGGGATTCACTCTGTGAGGGAGCGCAGCAGTTTATCTCGTATTCCGCTGCCTCATGCCGAACACTACCTCTGGTGGTGACCGGGCCAAGTGCCCGCGGTGTGGGGAGGTCAGAGTGACCTGCGCCAAGGGACGTGCTCGTGCCATCCACATGATGGCCTGAGCGCCATGGTGGCTCAAATGCGTCTCGCCCGATCCTCTCGCTGCCTGCTGGTGCAGCGTGCCTGAGCCGCCCTGCGGGGTGCAACAGGCGGCGCGCGGCATGATGCGTGCGTGCCAGCCGCACCCTCTGAGGCGGGGGTGCGTAGCGTCGGCGGCAGAGGGGGTGCTGAACTCTGGCAGTATAGCGGAAAATGGTATACACAGAGGAGGAGAAAAAACGAAGCATCTCCTTTGCAGTTCCTATTCTTGACGCTTATCCCTTCTCGCGCCGAAGAGGGGAAAGGATATTTTAGGTTAGTTTTTCGTCTTGTGTCGGCTCTCTTCTCGCGCGTCCCGCGCGTACTCAGCAACGGAGATGCTGAACAGGGCCGGCGGGCCGCTTGTCACCGTTACCGTTTTGTGTGTGCGCATGTCCGTTTCTCTTGGAGACACAACGCTGAGTCGCTTCCATTGCCGCGCCCTTCACTTTGGGTGATTGCCTCTTGCGGAGAGGTCAGCAAAAAAAAAAAGTGGGCTTCTGCATGTGTGTCTCCCTGCGCGCCATGACGCTCTCAGGGGAAGAAAGGCATGGCACGGGAGAGGAAGAGGAGTGTGATGTACGTCTCTATCGACAGTTTCAGAAAGATGAGTGCACCTCATTTGTACATGCCCGTGGCCCCGCTCGTCAGCGCACAGGGTGGCGGTGAAGAAAAACAGGAATGCGCACATATACACTGGATGTGGGTCCAGTCCTCTTCAAGGGCAGCTCTTCAGCTTTTCTTCGTTCCTTTTCTGTGCACTATGATCTCGGAGATGCGCACGGCGCATTCGCGCAGGACATCTGTCTCACCTCCTCACGCCCCTTCAACGACAGACAGAGGCCAAGAGGCGAGGGAGGGGGTGCAAACTCGAAGGCTCCGAGAGCGGGCGCCACATGGGTCCCCCCCCGGGAACCGCCGCGAACAAACCCTTACCTGACTACCGTAACGCTTTCATAGAGGTTAGAGACCCCCCCTCCCCCTCACCTCCCCACCTCCTTTTCTCGACCTTTACGGCGCCGCGTGTCGGTGTTGGCGCGCGCAGGTGCTCAACAGTGCTCGGTACCCTCTTTTTTTGCGTTTCGTTGCATCCCAAAGCAGTGGATCGCGTCTCTTCCGATAGAAAAAAGCGGAAGAAAACGGGCGTGCACGTTTACACGTAAAGGAAAGCGCGCGAGGTGCTGGCAAGCATACAGCTGCTCCCGCACCGCGAAGGCTCCCTCATACGATTCATAGACACGTGTTGTAGATGTCTACTACTCATTCGGAACGCTATTTGCCTTCTTAGCACCGCGGGCATCTTTCCCATCACAGGGTCGCTGCCTCTCCCCTCGACAACTCGGCGTGCTGGCTCTTCTCCATTCAATTTTTTTCTTTGCTGCAGCCCGCTGCAGAGAGAAGGCGCATGTGCGGACATTCATGTGTTGCTGCGCATCACGTTTGGTGCAACCATTGCCGAGCCGCAACGTAGTAAACTGCTCTTCCCTCGACTGCATTAGGTCGCTGCTCGCCTTGAATGTGGAGCATCAAAGGCGGCCGCGCACTTGTGAAAAGTTCACCGGAGGCACCCGGGCCGCATATTAGCATCGCTTTTTCTGTTTCGATCCTGACATATTCCCATCGCCGCGCTCCTTCGCCTGCCTGTCTCGGCCGCTCGAAGGCTTCCCCCTCCCCCTCCCCCCACCTAACGCAGAAGCGAAGGCGGGGTGTGTTTGAGTGTGGGCACGCTCCTGCGCACAGCTATGGCTCATGCCCATGACAACGGCTCGCTGCGGGGCATGACTGATAGTGACTGGCGGCGGTTGCACAGCCGCGTCGTTCCGAATCGTGTTCCTCTGCCAGAGTTCAAGAGCATCGTTTCGGACGGTACCGTGCACGACCACTATCTTGCGAGAGATCTTCATAAGATCATGCAAGAGCTTCGAGACCTCTTGTACGAGCACGGCGAGCTGCGCGAGGCCTCGGCGCTGCCCTTGAACGGGCGGAAACAGGAGCTTTCACGCGCGGCGGCGACAGCGGTTCGGCTGATGGACCCCAACCGAGACGGCATTCCTGCCAGCATCGGCTCGGTGGAGACAGGGGCATCGGGTGATCGCCAACGCTCCAACTCGCCCACGTTCGGCAATACAAGCGACGCAGAAGGGCCCGATTGTCGACAAGGCGGTTCTGCGGACGCGCCCCCACCACCGTCGCCTCAAGCGACGGTGCCGATGCCCTCCATGAGCACTCGGCGTTCGTCGAGGGTGCTACCGCTCACCGACCACATCCAAGAAGAGGGGCAACCACCACTTTCTGACCTCTCTCGCAGAGCGGTGCCGCAGCCTACGGCGCCACTTCTTCCGTCAGCGAAAGCCTCACCCGCTTCCTTGCCGTCTGCGACATGTGCGCAAGAGGCGTCAAAGTCTGGCGACGGCTGCACTCATGGCAAGCACGCATGCGCCGGCACAACATCGAAGCCGTCAACGAGCTTGTCGACGTCGTGGAGAGCCACTACACGCGTCCCGTCGACAATTGCCCACAACGCTGCGACCTCTCACGCGGTAGTGACTGTGCTACCGACTCTTTCAGCGGCCTCCGAAGCACCACCCTCTCTGCTAACGCTGCCGCCCCAGACATCCTCGTCGAGCGAGATCGCTCAGTTGAACGAGTCGGCACCGCCGTTCTTCCGCATTTTGGGCGTACCGCGCAGGTTCCAGCTCCGCTTCGGCTCGTCGATGTTGCGGTTCGAAATTCCGGTGCAGTTCGTCGATGGCGTCAATAGCCGGCAGCTGCGCATCTACATGATTCCGCTGCGGCACCCGAATACGCCAGCGCGGTGGCCGACAGCAAAGGAGATTGTTGTGTATGTGAACAAGCAGTGCGTGATGGCGCCGTGGAAGCGGTCGTGGCCGGACCGTGAGCGTGCGGTGGCCGAGACGTTCTTGCCCCTGGACATCACTTACCTGCTGAGCCGCAACACCGAAATGCAGCACATCCAGGTGGACATACACAACAAGGATTACCAGACGCCGGCTATTCTGGCAGTGGTGCAGCTGCGCTCGCTGGAAGAGGTGACGGAGTTGATGCTGTCCTCACGACTGGGCTGCCGGACTGCGGAGCAGGCAAAGCAAGTGCTCCTCGACAGTTCTTCTAGCGTCAATGCGTGTGTGTCGACATCGTCAGCAGCTCTGTTGCTCTCGAGCAACGCGGCGATCGACCGCACGTACGCGGCGATTATGGCAGACGACGAGGACGACGACGGCCTCGAGGTGGACGATCCGGTCATCACCACCAAGTGCCCCATTTCCCAGCTGCCCCTCTCCATCCCGGTGCGCGGCAGCCGGTGCACTCATCTGCAATGTGTTGATCTTGGCGCGTTTCTGGTGAGCAGCAGCAAGGCTTCCTACTGGAACTGCGCGCTGTGCGACGCTGAGATGAGACCACGAGACGTACGGGTGGATACGGTTCTGTGGCGCTACTTGTGCACCTTTCCCTCTGTGGACAACTACCCGCTGTATTTGCGCTTGTCGGCACGTGCTTCACCTAAAGAGGGTGAGACGAGATTCCAATGGCACCCCTCCACCCGCACCGGTGACGACGCCGACGTTGTTTTGGATGAGAGCGAGAGCGATGGCGGAAGCGAACAAACAAAGGACTCGCCACCGGCCTCAGGTCCTCCAGCAGTTTCTGCGACCGCGCGCTCCATGGAGGACTCCGCACCGCGTACCGAGGCAACTTCGGTGTCGGCCCCGAACGGGGCGCGACCTCCGACACCCCCAGTGGTTTCTCACAGAGGCGAGTCTTGGGCAGAGGGTCCGGGGCACTGGCGCAAACGCAGCCGTGACGACGACACGCTAGCCGAAGAGCCGCGAGGCACCGCTAACGATCCAATTGAGCTTTGAGCATCTTCACTCGTGTCCTTGCGCATGGCGCGTCCGCCTCTGTGTGCCTGTCGGCTAGTGGGATGCTCCTCTTCTCACGCTTCCTTCCTCTCTCTCGGCGCTTCGGTGGCGGACACCACCTTACCTGCAAGCGCGCTCGTCAGGGAGTGAGGCAGACGTGTCCACACACACGCACAACCACAAGCTTCTCCTGCCCCTACGGCTCGATCCATTTCTTAATATCTCACCCGACCCAAAACGAAAAAAAGGCGATGCCAATCGAGGAGGCATTCTCACGCCAGTGATCGGCGGGGATGTGATCCGAGTGCGCCTGCTTAGCGGAAACTAAAGGTTTGCGCATCCCTTAACGTCTGTATTTCATTTTTTTCTTTTGGTCGGTGGATGCCGATCCTATCACTCGTGAGCTGCCCCGATGGCAGCGCTTCGCAGCGTGGCGACTGTGAAGCCGTTCGCCTTTTTGGCATTTTTTGCCGGCTTTCGTATTCGGGTCATGTGGTGTCTACCAGCTCGGCGCCTCTCTCCCCTTCTCGCCTCTCTGCCTCTTTCCACTTCCCTCCCCCTCGCCGCCTGCCTGAAATCTGCGACTGCCGTGCCTCCACCCCCTCCCCTTGCGCGGGTACGGCACGTGCAATCCCCAACGCCTCCACCCTTCCATGAACATTTCACACGCAACACACCCACCCACCCACACACACACACGGCGGGCTGCCAAGAAGAACGGTTTCTATTTGCTCCACCACCACCACCACCACTACCTCCTCTCTCTCTTCGAATAGCATCTTAGCCTCCTTCCTCTCTTACCTCAGCACACCGTCATCATCAGCTCGTCTTATTTGTTTCCCCCCTCCTCCTCCCTCTCTCTCTTTCTCTTTTTTATTTCGTTTTCGATCTTATTGTCCCCCCTCTTTCCACTTTAGATTCTCTTGCCCGTTGTGCTTCATTTTTTGTTTTCCTTTTATCTCGCGCTTTCGTGTTGTTGTTGCTGTCCTTCTTGCTCTGTCTCTTGCCCTTTCCTTTGTCACCTTCCCCTGCCTCCCTCCCCCCACGATCACTCACTCCACCGACTGTGCGTATTTTCTCTGTTGCCTATTGTGTGTGTGTGTGCGTGTGTGCTTGCGCGCGGCGCAGTTCTTGCCTGGCCTGTTCTTTCTTTTCCCTCGTGTGCTCATTTGTTCTGTTTTGCTGCTTTATTTTGCCCGTTTTGTGACGACTGTGGGACTGTGCGAGCGGCTTGTACAGCCGGATTCGGTCTTGTGCGTGATCGCTCGTTTTTCCTTCGCTCCCTTTTTCCCTTCTTTCTTGCTGGTGGACGGTAGCGGTTGTGCGTTGTGCTTTGTTTTGGAGTCGCTCAGCGCTGAAGCCTGTGAATTGCTCTCTCCCTCCCGCCTCCCCCCACCTTCCCTCACTCGCTCTCGCCGGGGCCTTACTTTTCTCTCGCTGGCGCGCGTTTCTGAAGGAAGAAAGTAAATAATCCCTCTTCTTTTTCCCCGTTGGCTTTCTTCATTTTTCTTTTATCATCACCTGCGGTGCGTGTTCGAAAGTGAAGAGGGAACGCGTAACGGAAACCGCGCCTGCACGCACGCACACGCACCGACACATACCCACACGCAAACGGGAAGCACTGACACTGACACACTTGACAAGAAAACGGAAGAAACAAAGAAACAGAGAAAAAAACAAGGAAAAGAGATTTCACCCCACTATTATTGTTCCCTACCCAGTACTATCGTTAACTGCATTCCCCCAACATCTTAGCCGGCTTTCCGTTCATAAGTGCCCACCTCCGGTGTAGCAGTCCGCATACACAGGCGCTCTCTTGTTTTGTTTTCGTCTTCCGTTTTCTATCGCCTGCTTGCTCGCTGCCCTTCTCTCTCTCTTCTTTTTTTTGCTGTTTACCACTGTTGCGCGTTTGTGTGCGCACGGACGTCCCGTTGGCTTCGTTTATGACAAACAAATAACTACGTACACCACTGTGGCAGAAGCTTGTCTCAAATCTCAACCCTCCGCGTAATCGCCCCCTTTTTCGGGAGTGAAGTCAGCGGAAGGAGGAACGCGAGAAAACGCACACGAAAGAAGTTGACTTACTTTATCAGTCTCTGTATCTTTTTTTTTTCACGTTTGTGGGCGCGTCTGCATCTGTTCAGTTTTTTTTGTGTGTTTCTTCTTCGGATTACGTTAACGTCTCAACTCATCTCTCTTTGCCGAGACGCTCTGTACGTACTACGACGGCTTCTCGTTCTTCTTCCCTCTTTTCCTGATCTTCACCCCCACCCCTTTTTTCCCGTTCGCGCTCCTCCTGTTGGAATTGCCACGAGAACTAATACCACCCGATTCTTTGTTTCTCTTGAGGTTTGCTGTGTGCCCGGCACTTCATTTTCTTTACCTCCTCTACGGCCATCATCGGGGCACGTGCATAGTGCAGCACCAGAACCACCATCGCAACTCTGTTAATCTCACACCCGTTCGAAGAAGCAAACGAACAAAGAAGCACAACTCAATCAAAACAACGTTACATCGACAGAGCTGCTGACAAGCTGTTCTACTCTTGACAGCCTGCCCTTTACTTCCCGTAGGCACCCACAGAAGACAAGTGACCACCAGCTCTATCCCCTTTTTCTCACCCCTTCGAGCTCTTTTTTCCCCTTCGACTCCATTTTTTTCTAATTTCTGTTCGGCGCGTCACGCAGTCAGGCTGCGTTGCATTGACTCCCCTCCTCCCATCAGTTCCTCTCTCCTTTTCTTTTTTTTTTCCGGTCGGGCCCTCCTCTCTTTCATTCTCTGTGCTTCTCTCCACCTCTTTTTTTTTCGTCTTTCGCTTGCCTTCCCTCTCGCTCTCGTCGCGGTCCTCTGTTTTGTGAGTGCGTCCCTCTTTTTCGTGTCTTTTTTTCTCCCGTGACCGCTGTTCAGATATCACATCGCCCCCTTTTCCGCTTGTCAAACCTTTGCACAGCTCCATAAGGGAAGAACCTTCTCTCTGCCCTTCCCCTTTCTCTCCCTCACTCACACTCACCCCCGCCCCCTCACCCCCCTCCCTTCGCCTTGACCCTTCCCTCCCTTTTGATTTCGTCGGTTTTTTCCGCTCTTTCAGCGTTTGAGGTTTCCTTCCCTCGAACTCTGTGGGTCATCTGTTTCTTTTTGTTTTTGCTTTGCTTTGCTTGCACTTCTTTCCGCCTTATTTCTGCCTCTTTGATCCTTTTTTGTTCGCTGTGTAGCAGTCCAAATCGGGCGTATTCTGACGCTCTGGCGTCTTCTATTGCAGCTTTCTTTATTTCTCTCTCTCCCTCTCTCGTTTTCGCTTGCGTATCTTCTGTGTCGCGTGTTGGCCCCTCCCCTGCTCCGCTTTTGTCCCTTTTCTCTTGAAGCTCGTGCTCTCTACCGCGCTCACTCTCGTTTTTTCTTGTTTTGTGCGCGTGTGTGCTCCCCGTAATCCTCTGGTGGTCTCCTCCTCCTCCTCCGTATCCTTCCCTTCTTTTTCTTTTCTTCGCTCCCCTCTCTCTTTCTCTCTCGCTCTCTTCGTTTCCATTTCTATCTGTCTGTCCCTTCCTTACCAGTGTGCTGCGAGGGTGCGACAGCGCGCATGGGTGGGGCGCCTCTGCATGTGAAGGAAAACGAAAAAAAAGTTCTGACATCATCTGTTGTGTGCGATTCCGTCCCATTGTACATAAAAGAAAAGAACGGCTCCGCTTATCGTCAACTCTTTGTCTGCCCGTGCCTCTATTTTTTCTTTTTTTTTCGTCTCTCCGTAGGGTTTTGTGCGGCCGACTTTGTCATCTTCGAGCTTGCCTTTCTGGTGTCTCATACACAGGCACGCGCACGCACACACTTTGGTGGAAGTGAAGACTTGCCTTGCCACCTCGTTTTATACCTTCGCTTGTAAGCCACTACCACCTCCTCCACAACATCAAAGCTGTCTCTCGCTCGATCCCTCGGTGCCCCCCGTTTCCCTTTACCGCTTCTTTCTTTCCTCCTGTTTTTTTCCTGGTCACTTCAGTGCTGGGGTGCTTCTCGACGTGCAGGTCAAAGCGAAAAAGAAAAGACGCACGCACACACATCCCGCACCTGACCCCTTCCCTTACACCACACCCGCCGAAAGAAAAAAAACGAAGACCGACGAGCTTCAATAGGCGAAGAACAAAACAGAAAAACAAAAGGTAACGGGAACGCAAAGACTGACTAACAAAAGAAGGTGACGAACGGAACGCAAGCAGACAAGGGCGGATACTTACCCTTTTCTCCTCTTAACAATTCTTGGCGACTTCTTTTCTTTCCCCCTCTCCTTATTATCCCCCCCTCGGCGACTAGTCTTCTCTTCTTTTTCTATACCCTTCCCCACTTTTTCGTTCTCTTGACTCAACTTAGCCCCCCTCCACGCCACTGTCCCGCATCATTGTGAAAGCCACTCGGTCCCCTTCCCCATTCCCTTTTTTCCCCTCTGCCACACCCAAAACTCAACGCCGAGGTTGGACGGGGTGACGAGAGGCCTACAGCCCAGCAGCAGGAGCCATCACACTCCCTGCTACAAACCTGCGAGGTTTTTTTAAAATTTCTATTGTCCTCATCTCCTTCCCTTTGTACGCATTTTCGGCTTTCCCCTTTCCGGTGCCGGCTTACGTTTGTCCCTCTTTCTCTTCATCACCTCTCTTTACATCGTTGAAGAGGTCGACCAAGCACACGATCCAAGCGCTCTCTCTCTAGTGAAGATCCCCTGTTTGGTCCCTGTCGCGCACGCACAGGTCAACAACAAGCGGGGCAGCGGGAGATTATTGGGCGAAGGTGCGACAGAGCAAGAGCGAGTAGGCGGGTGCGCATTTTCTGCTGAACAGAAAACGAAAGGCAATACGGCAAAAAAACAATAGAGCACTGCTTCCCTTTCTTCCCTTTTCCCTCTTGTGCCGTGCGGCTCAACTCTTTCCCTCTTTGCGTCTTCCCTCTCGCCGGCACGCCAGCGACGGCAGCCTGACAAAAGAGAAAAAGAAAACGATACTTATCAGGCGAGACAGACAGACAAGAGAGAAACCGTAGATACGTAAAAAAATCACTTCTCTATCCAGAGCAACTTTGACAGAGAAACCCACTCCCCGCACCCCTCCCTAAAAGGATTCAAAAGCGTGACTGAGAACCTATTCTCTCTTCCCCCCCTGTACCCTCCCCTTTCTATTTTAAACGCCATCTAGTAAAAGCACTGCCGCTGTAGTATATATATATATAAAGGAAGGGGAAGGAAGGCAGCTGGCGTAAACCGAAGAGGAGGCAACACGCGCTGTACGATTGCCCTTCCCCCTCAAATAGTACGGTGATACCCCTCCCCCCTCTCTCCTACCTCTCCCTTTGAAACGTGCATCGCTCGCTTTCTTCCTTTTCTTCTGCTGTCTTCACTTTTTATTCGACACCCCTCCCCCATCTTCCCTTTCCTGCGGTGTTCGCTGCGCCTGAAACAAGCAGAACACCAAAGAAATTCCCCTCTTCCGCAAGGGTTCCACTTCACCCACACGCACGCGCACAGCGGCTCCTCCTCCCCCTTCCCCCCTTCACCGCTGACGTTTGTCCTGTTGCATCTTCTCATCTGTTTCCTTTTCGCGCTTGTTTCGTCGTCTTCTTCCACCTCCACCCCCTCTATTGCTCTTGTCGTTTGGGCCTTTTGTTGGTTGGCTTTCTTTTAGCCTGAGCGAGTTTTCTTTTCTTTCCTCTGCCCATCTGCTTGCCCACAGTGAATCGCACGTGTGTAATCTTTGCTTCTCGTCTTGTCATCGTCGCTCTTTGTTTTTGCTCCGCTTAATATTGTTTGCCGAAGCTGGTTTTGCCTCCTCGAAACGTGTGCAAAGTCATCGCCTCTCCCCCATCTCATATTTTACTTGGGCTTTTTTTTGTTTCGCCCCTCTTTTCTTTTTGTTTCTTTTCGTATTTTGACGGTGGTGTCGCCTCTTCTGTGATTGTCTTCTGCCGCTTCTGACGTTTCTCTGGCGCGCGCCAAGTTGTGGCGTACTCGATCCAAGTCAACAGCGCCCTTTCGGCTCGTTTGTGGAGACTCGTGATTCTCCTGTGCTTCTCTTACAAAGAAGGGCAAGAAGAAAAAAAAGAGCGAAGAAGGATTTTTCATTTGTCGCCCTCTCATTGCTCTCTCGATCGCTGTTGTTGTTTTGTTTTTTGCTCTCCGTTTCTTTCCCTTTGCCGAAGTTGGGTCGTATCTCTCCTTTGACGTTTGCCTTTTCTTCCCCCCCCGTTTGCTTCCACCCGATCCTCCACCGCTTTACGTTGCCCTATTTTTTTTTTTTGCTTCCTTCATCTGTGAGGTTTCACTCCGATTTTTCAAAAAAAAAATAGTTGCACGTCGCCTTTGCCCCATTGTCTCCTGGTGTGCGGCTTCCTCCTTGGCAACGCAACACCCATACGCTTCGCGGCTGGGTATTACGTGGTAAAGCGGGGGCGATTACGGTGTGGGGAGACGCGGAGGGACGAGGAGCGCGGTGAAAAGCATACGAGTCAAAGAGGTTTAGGCGAGGCCACGAGTATACAGGGGGAAATACACCCAGAGGAGGACGTCGAGGAAGCGACTTCCTTCGCTCTTTCTCACACGAAGCAACGAGTAGGTGCCACAAGAAACAACAAAGGCAGTGGGATCCTTCCTGCAAGTTTTTTTTTCTCTTTTAGTTTCGTCGCACTTTCGGCCACTGCCCTGAGCACGAATTGAGGGCTCTCTGAGGCACACACACACACAAACCAAAGGAAAAAGCGAAGAAGGCTGCGTTTTCCTGGAAAGAGCTCCTTATAATCCTCTCTTTCACAAGTGCACACATACACCCGAATAGCCCAACGGCTATTTTGCTGTCATTTCTTGCGGCCTCCTTCTCGCCTTTCCGTGTCTAAGCGCCACGAGTAGAAAAGAGAAAAGAAAAGGTATACATCTTAAGAAAAAAAAGCGCGAGTTAATACGCACGCACACGTACATACGCAGTCACGCACCCCAAAGAATACCTGCAGAACATCTCCACAGATTCGGCTCACTTTCACGCGTGCTGTCACCTCACCTACTGATTTGCGTTTTGTTATACAAAGAAAAAAACATTTCAACTGTTTTTTTTTCTGTTCTTTTTCGCTTCCTCGCGTCTTCCTTTGTCTCTCTCTTTCTGTGAGTGGACATTTCTGTTCTTTCGCTTGGCGCGCTCTCTCTGCTTCTATTTCCTTCTGTATACATTTCACTGTGCTATCTGTCATTTCCTCTTCGCTCGTCTTTTCTCGCCATCGCCTTTTCCCTTTTTTCTTTCTCGCTTTGCACGTCTACCAGCTCTCTGACATTCTCTCTACTCTCTCTCACACATATATATATATTAGCTCCTCAGCTAGCGCCCTTGCACAGGCACATACACATACACATCATCGGTGTCGCGAGGTGTGGCCTTTTGGCACGTGCTTCCTATCAAGGATAAGCGAGACGCTCTCCCCTCCCCTCCCCCTACCGCAAGAGAGTATTCTGAACAGCAGCAGAGGGATTTCAAACACAAGCAAGACGTAAGGCAGAAGGCAGAGAAGTGTGAAAAGCTGTAGCCAAAGGCATACAACTTTTTTTTCCCCTCTCCTGTCCCTTTCCCCCTCTCCTTTTCCTCTTTTTGGCTTCCCTTACGTGTTTGCTTGTGTGATTCTTTCTCTTCTTTTTCTTTTTTGGTTGCCGTTGTCCTTTCTTTGGCTTTTACGGTTGCACATCTCCGGTCGACACTTTGTGTACTCGTGCCGTTTTTCGCTTACATATATTTATTCGCGTGTCTTCGTGTGGCGGTCTTTTATAGGCTTTTTTGTGTGTATTTACGTGCCCGCTCTGCTTTCCTAGTCTCTCTCTTCTCTCTTTTTATCTTTTTTTCTCTTCTAGGCTCTCTCTTGCGCTCTTTTTTTCGCGCGTCTCTTCGATTTTCTCAGCGTGTCTGTGCGTCAAACGCAGCAGCGTTATTATTACGAGCTTAGCAGCTCCCGTCTGCATACTTTCTTTGACTTGGCGCATCGTCTCATCGTCATGCCTTCGGTTCGCACCATGTATACCCGTGAAGAGCTGCTACGTATTGCAACGCTGGCCAGCGCGATGGACCTGGGCCCGGAGGTGCTGCGCAAGTTCGACGTCATCGAAGTCGCCGATCCAGCCCCTGCCCCGAAGCGCCGCGAGCCTGAGCCGAGCCTGAAGACCAGCGTGTTCACAGACAACTTCAGTACCAGCACCACGGCCACTAACACTGCCCCCAATGGTGGCATCAACACCAGCGCGAAGTCGAACCACAGCAGTAGCAGTCCAGCGTACAACGGCGGCGGCCGTCGCGGTGGTGGCGGTAATGGCGGGCGCGACGATAGCAACACCGGCGGCAATTTCAAGCATCCAGTGCACGACCGCTTTGCGCCGCCTGAGGGGCGCTTTACCCGCGGAAATCGCAATCAAGAGACCTTTGAGGAGGGCATCGAATACGAGTTGCGGCAGAGCGCGCTGCAGAAAAAGCGCGTTGCCGAGACGATGGAGCGGGAGGACCGCAAGGGAGAGCACCTGAGGCAGGCACTGGAGAAATTCAAACAGGAGGGCAACGACGCCGAGGCCGCCGAGGCGCAGAGGGAGACGGACGAAATCGAGCGGCTGTTGGCGGGAATCACAATGGTCGATGACGCACCGAAGACGGCTGTCCGCTCGCGCTTCTTCTCGACGCCGGGTCCGACGAGTGCCAGCGCCGAGGCCCCGGCCGTGGCGCAGTCACCGCCGTCGTCGTCATCAGCGGCGGCGCCGTCGTTCGCCGCCTCCGCGAGCAGCAGTGGGCTTCCCGCGACCGGCGCGCCACAGGCGAGCGTGCTCGCGACTCCCGCCAACAGTGGAACGCCGGGCTACGCGACGGGGCCGTGGTCGTCGATGAAAAGCGATCTTAATTTGTGGAGTACTGCGCCATCCATGGCAAGCGCGCTCAAGCAGTCTCTTCAGCGGCCCCTGTCGCCCATGTCTACGTCACCACAAACACACATGAAGCCTCCGCAGCCCGTGTCACAGCAGCCGCAGCCACCCAGTCGCTCTCTGACCGCACCTCAGTCAGCAAAAAGCATGGCTGCCGCTGCCACGACCACCCCGGCGAACACCGTGGGCGCGCATTCCGCAAGCGGCTCGGTGAGCCTCTCTGCTTCTCCGCAGAGCTCCGTACAGGGCCCCACCAACGGAAACTGCAGTAACGACATCACAGCCGCCATGGGGGTCAAGGCCGGCGCTTCGAGCAATGCTGGGCAGCTGCAGACGTCTCCACGCACACCTCTGCAGACTCCGCCTCACAGTCAGCAGCAGCAGTCTCGGCCTTCCCCGAACGCCATCGCCAAGGCCGCGCCGCGCAGTGGCGGGACCGCCGCCATTCCAGCAGGCGCCTGGTCAGCCGCGGATCTGGAGCTTCTTTTGAAGAAGGGTGCCACCGCGCTCTCAAGTGTCCCAGCACCCCAGTCAAGCGCTGCCACGGCGGCGACCAAGACGCAACCCATTACAGCGGCTGAGCTTGAAAGCATGCTGATGCAGCGTGCTCGTCAGGGTAGCGGAGTGGCCGGCGCTGGCATGAATAACATGCCTCCCTCTCCTCCACAGTTTCACCAGCCACCCCCGCCGCAGCAGGCGCCGCTTCTTTTTGCGAACCCAGTGAAGGCACCACAAATACCGGCGAGCAGCAACTCTATAGCCGTACCGCTTTCCCCGTCACAGCAGCTACCTACTGGCATGAAGATGGCGCCGAACGGAGCGATGCTGCCGCCTAAGCAGCCGCATCCACAGCAGCAGCAGCAGCCTCTGCCTCCGCCGCCGCCACCAATGCCGCCGCAGATGCCTGCGCATACTCAGACGCAGCCGCAACTGCAGCCACACCCACAGCCGCAGCCGCAGCAGCAGCAGCAGCAGCCACCGTGGATGGCGATGCCGCGGCCGCTGCAGGCTCCGCCGTCGTCCCAGCCAAACGGTAATGGAAGCCCTATGCACAATACCCCGCCGCTGCAGCCGCTGGCTTCGAAGATGCCACAGCCTGCTGCAATGATACCGAATGGGCTTCAGATGCCCATGCAGATGAATGCCCAAGGGCAGTACTTCGTCGATCCGGCGCAGCTGCAGCGGGTCTACATGACTGGCCAGCCGATGATGTTCCGCCGCCCGGACGGGACCGTGTTCATGCAAGCACAGCCCATGCCTCAACCACCCCCGCAGCAGGTGCCTCCCCAGCCGCAGCCACCGTTCAACCCCTTCGGCACGAACGCGCAGTTCCTCTTTCAGCAGCAGCAACGCCGCTAGGCGAAGGGACAAGTTAAAAGGCCACCGCCTGCGCGCCTCTATATCCCACTCCTTCGCTTGTCGGGGAGGGCGTTCATCGCAAAGAAAATAGCATGGTACCATCGCGCCAATAGCAATGTGGAGAGCGTTTGGCCACAATGAAAGCGGCCAAAAAGCAGAAGAGCCCCCAGACTCATCGCCGCGTGCACTTGGTGCTAAGTGCACCTGCGCCTAGCTAAACGACCGAGCTTTTCAAGTGACAAGTACACATGCAACGACACGAAGCGTACGAAGACACCCCTCCAACGGCTCACCCCCGCGGCTACTGCTTTTCTGCCCTCCATTAGCACAAATCTTCACTGCTGCCGTGCCACACGTTGTTTCGCCGTGACGTTCCTTTTTTTCTTTTCCTCAGCTTTCCTCCACCGTTTGCTTTACAGCTCTCTGCGCACCCCTGTTGCCCCTCTTTTTTCAGATATTAGAGCCTCTCTCTCTCTCTCGGGCCCCCTCGCCTTTGTCTCTGCTTCTCGAGGATCTCTTTCGCTTTTTGCCCCTTTTCTTCTTAAAAAAAAATTCACATCTGTTTTCCTTCTGCACGCACGCCTTGCCATGACATGGGTGTCCGACAGCTCGAATCGCTGGGCTGGTTGAGCAAGAGGAGTGAGTGAGGAGGCGATGAACACCAAAAAACGAATCTCAGCCGTCATTTGGAAAGGGGTGCAACCCATCTCCCCCACCTTCACACTGGCAAGGGTACCTTTCGTTGTTTCGCTTTGTGCGGCTTCTGCAAGTGAATGTGCGCTCGTACATCGCCGCACCTTGCGTGTCTTCAATCTTGTGTATGGGTCTCCCGCTGTCTTTTTTTTCTTTTGGCGGAGGGACGGGAGGGAAGAGAGTAGGGATGCGGGGAGGACGAAAGGTTACACCGTGGCGGTGCACTTTAACGTAGAAAGTGGAAGAGGAGGTGCTGGTAATGGTGTCTGCGATGCGTTGGCAGAAGGCAGAGGCTGGTGGTACTGAAGGGAAGTACACGCATAAATGACACAGGAAACACGCCGCGATCGTTGATACGCACAAAAACGCACACACAAACACAGGCACAAATTCTCGGTCGAAAAAAAAAGTAGCGTTGGAAGAGGAAGCTTCGTACAACGAATAATAATAATATAGAAATGAGTGTTAACGGCCATCCCCTGTTGTTTCTATCCGTCCCCTCGTCTCTCATGCGTTTCTTCCTTACCCGCCGCCCCCCTCCTCTCCCCATTCTTTTCGCCACTATGCGTAACGCAACTCCGCCCTCTTTCACATGTTTCTCCCCTTTTCGCCTCTGCGTGCGGTTTTTTCTTTGTGTGCTTTCCACACCTTTTCAGCCGTCTTTTTTCTTTTCTGGCTTGCTTAAATTGCATTTGTGCCTTGCCACTTACCCTTGCGCGTGCCCCTCTCTTCGCGTGTACGGGAGGGCTCGGCCGAACGAACCAAAGCAAACAGACCCGTGCACCTCTTCGGTTTTGTATGTATGTCGCTGTGCCGCGAATGCCGAATCAGGCAGGTGGGCTTCTGTGTATGCCCTATGTCGTGCTGCCTTCCGCTTGCTTCCTTCTGTTATCGTGGTTCCTTCTTTGCGCATGCGTACATCGGTGTAGGTTAGGCCCCTGCTCACTTCTCCCTCCACGGCCTCCCCGTGGCTACGGCATACCTCCCCTCTCTCTGGGCGTCATCGCGGATAAGCGAACGAGGCGCGAAAGAGCGGGCGTGCATGACTGATGCAGGGGACATGGACTGCATGCACGATGCCGTCTCACACACCCTTTGACGATGCCAGGTGCAGGCCCCCCACTATTTCCATTCCCCTTCGTCTGCCACTTCTCTGTTTCAGCTTTCCCTCCTCCTGTCCTCTCTACAGTGGCGTCGCTCCTCATCGCCAGCGCACCTCTTATCACGGCATCCGCTCTCCTGCCACCCGCTCATCTTGACTCGACGCTGCCTTGTCTGTGCCCGTTGATTGTCGTTCTCGTCTTGTGTGTTTTGCTGACATGAGCGCCGTTTTTTTCTTTTCTTCTATGGTTGCTCTATTCTGTTCTTTTCTTGTACATTTCCTCTTTTACAAGAGCTCATGCTCTCGCCTTTTTTCTTCCTCTCCCTCACACATGTGCGCGTGCGTATGCGGACCGCTCTTTTTCGGCTCGTTTTTCAGTTTTGCGCGCCTCCCTCAGTGTTGACTTCGCATCCCCATCCCCACCGCATTTATTAAAGTCGATCTGTTTGCGTGCTCTCTCTCTTTTATTATTATTGAGAGGGGTGTTTCTCCTCCCCGCCCCCCTGCCCCTCTCCTCCACATTTTGCTCACGAAAGTGAGTGATGTCAACTTTTCATTGCTCTTCCCTTTATTCTGTGTGCGTGTGTATGTATGTATGTATGTATGCGTATGTGTGTGCGTGGCCTTTGCTGGTGGCCGCATCTCCTCTTTCTTTTTTTTCTTCTCGTGTCTCTCCTGCTATGCACCGCGGATCTCTTCCCACCCTTGACGACTTTTCCTTTCTCTCTGTCGCATTTCTTTTCTTTGTTTGTTTCTTGAGTGCTTTGTACTTCTTCCCTTTTGCATCTTCCTGACGTTTTTGTTTTTGCGTGTGTGTCGCTCGACTACGGTGGGTCGGGACGGGTGCCTTTCCTTGACAAAGTGCGACGGATACGGTGCCGGCGCGTGCTCATGCTTGAAGTCTCCATCATCGGCTAGCGCAGCGATTTTCTCTTCTGTTTCTCATTTTCGGGCGCGTTACGCTTTTTTTTCTCCCCCTTCACTGCAACTAACTTCCGCGCACACGTGCATAGGCGCGGCAAAGCATATCCACACTCCAAGCAGCACTCCCTGCGCCGACACGAAGACATCCACATACACCAGACGCCAACGGTTTTCTCCTTTTTTTCGTCTGTCGCTATCTGTCTGTTCCTGTGAGCAACAGTAAGCGAGGGTGTTTGTATCGGCCGATTTTGCGCGTCTGCCGTTGCGAATGCTCACCTCATTCACCCTCCTCCTTCCCTGAGAGACTATTCTTTTTTTTTCGTTTCATCGTTTCAAGTGCCTGTTGCTGTCTGCTCATGTGCTGCGTTCCCGCTACCCTCCCTCATCTCCCCTGCTTGCAGGCCAACGTTGTCTCGGTGCCCCTTTTCTATCGACACTCTTCGCTCTCCCCCTCCAGCAATAACATTGAAACAAGAGAACAGCATAGCATCGCTCACCACCATGCTCCTTCCTCACTCCCTGTTCTGGTGTATCGACTGCGTTGGCGCTGATGCGTACGCCGCACGAGCAGCCAGCCTTCGGCCCTGCCTCTCTCACTTCCTCTTTTTTGTTTCAGACGCTCATGGGCCTTTTCCTCTCCCTCTCCTCTCTGTCCTTCCCTTTCAGGATTTTTTCTTTCGTTTTCTTTTTTTTGCCCCCCCCTCCTTTTTTGCGTTCTGCTCAGCGCGTTACCCACAAACTTCTTTTTGTGTGACGTTTATTCGTCTCCCTCTCTCTCTGAGTCAGCTGCTCTCTACCGTACCTTTTCTGCTGTCGACGCGGCTCTCGGCAAGGCATCTCCTTGCCCTGCTGCATGGCTTTGCATTATGCCACCTTCACGAAAGACGTGTCTGTGCACCTGCCCTCTTCTTCCGCCCGTAATGCCCTGCGCCTTTTTTTCTCTGCTCTGTAATGACTGCCATCCTTTGCTTCTTTTGCACACCATCGCAATGGCGAATAGGGGTCGCCCTTGACGAGGCGTAGGTGCACACACAGCTGCGTTTTCACCCCGCTCGCAGCTCTTTAGTGGATACCTAAGGCATGCCGGACGTGTGTGTGCGTGTGTGCTGGCAGGTTCTAAGCACTCGCTGCGCAGAGAGACCGTGATGGACAGAAAAGGGCGAGGGAAGCAGCCAAGGGCTTAACGTGTTGAACGGAGAATACGGGGAGGGAGTGTCGTGGGCATAGAGACGTCAGCGGACAAAAGAGAGCGCTCCCGGTCGCTCTCAGCTTACCTCTCCAACATCGAGCGTCTTGGAGACCGGGTTTTTTTTTCGCCCATGCGCTCACTCGTTTTCATGTTTTCCTTGTGCGCACTCTTCCTCCCCTTTACGCTTTTCGGGTGTCTCTGTCTCAGCGCATGTGAGCCTCGCCGGGCGTTGTTTTTCCTTTTGCCACTCGCGCCGTGGCTGCTCGTGCGTCTCCTGCCGATAGTCTCAATCCAAAGGCGATGCACCATGAGCAGACAGCGCATTCCCCTCGTCCCTCCCCTCTCCCCCACACAGCAGCGCTATCCTAAAACAGGCCCTGGGACGCAAAGGCGCGGGCACTGCCGTCCGCTGCGGAGGTGGTGTGCGACATCCAAGCGAGGCGCGCAGAGGTGAGTAAGAACGGAGGACGAGAAGATGCGCGAAGAGCTCCGCCCCGGTCGACCCCGAAGTGCATCTGTGCGCCGTGCGCGGCATCCGCTGCATCGCGGAGTGAAGCCCAGTCGTATCCGTCTGGCGTCGGCTGTGTTGCGCGTGCCCGAAGGAGGGGGCAGGGAAAGGGGCGAGCGGTGCCGGTCAGTCGCATCGCCCGCTTCGACGGCAGACGGGCGTTCCTAGGCGATGCGGGCTCAGACGTCGCGCAAGAGAGGCAGGTGGGGTGACGGGTCGCATGCGCCCACGCCCTCGCGTGCTCGCGGCGGAGCCGGTGCGCGGGCAGAAGCGAAAAGAAGATCTTCGTTCTCTCTACGCCGGATGCATCTGCTGCGCGGCCTTTTCTTCTCTATCGTCTCCTTCCTCCGCATCCATTGCTGTCTTCTGCGATCCTGCTGTACAGCTTTCCCCCTCCCAAAAAAAAGCCATACACTTCTCCTGACATACTCTTGTGCACGGGGGGTGGGCCGACGCCGCGCTTTAGCGCGCCCGTTTACACTGTACGTGGCTTTGTTTCACTGCTGTTCGCGTTCTTATTTTTTTCCGAAGCTATTTTTCCGGCTCCTCTGCGTTTGCTTTGATGAGTAGCCCAAAGGAACACCTTTGCAGGGAGGGGGCGCCCGAGGCGAACTCGCGGCGGAACGAGCTGGTTGATAGCATTCACTATAACAGGCGGCTTCTCCTTGACAAGAGCGAGGATGCAACGAAGTGGCCTTGGGCTAGCCTGGGGAAACTCCGGGTTGCCATCGGATTGTGTTGCTGACAAGAGGCAGGTGCATTGCCGTTTGCTATTTACAATATTTATGCATCCTGTTCTTCTTGTTCCCGCTCGCATACCGTGTAGGTGTTGTCCTTTACCCCCCTTCTCTCTCTCTCAGCGATTGCCTTCTCTAGTCTCCGCCCCAAGTCGCTTCCCAGACGACTTCCGCTCGCGCAATCAGCGTCCTTACACACTCACGCATGCGTGGCTGTATTGCGAACCGTTTTCTTTTTATACGTGTGTCTCGCCTCCCATGTGTGATGTGTGCTTGTTTGGCTCGACTGACGTCTTCTTTTTTTTATTTACCCTGCCCTTTGCCGAATGTTACCCTGTGCTCTGTGGCATCCAGTTTTCCACCTTTCTCTCCCTCTCCTCCTCATCGCTTACTCTTTCGCTTGCCGTTGTAGTCCATTTTGTCTTGCTGGTGATTCTTTTTGCTTTTCTTTTTGTTGTCGCTTCCTCCTCTTGAGTGCTTGTGTCGCGGCTGCCGGAGAGCCATTGCGTTTCCATGCCTCTTTTCTGCAACCTCGCATACCGCGCACAGAACGGGGGAAAACGGTGAGCGAGGAGACTACAATCAACAGCAGCTTTGCCTGCGCGACGCGAATTTCTTGTCAAACGTACCTGTGCAGATTGTCTGCACGCCTGCCGCGTGTGAAACGGTGCATGCCTCTGTGGTGCGTAGTGGCTGCCAGGCGTTTTTTTTTCTTATTTGCTTCGGCGAAACGGTCAAGACGATGCGGCGGCCTGTGATGGTCCGTTGCCGGTCGGCGAAATAGACGTGACGGTGTGCGGGGGCTCCGTTTCGTTTGGTGAAAAAAGCAGAACGTTTCGTGCGCGCCTCCTGAGAACACACGTTAAAGTTTGTGAGCACCGTGGAAATCCCCTTGTCGCGCATCTCACTGAAGTATCTTCACCCTTTTTCCCAGACTAGGTACAGCAACACTCTTCGGTGATGTTTTTTTCCCCCTTCTCTTGTCCTTCTATAGGTGGCCTTGCCTTCGCCTTCGCCCACAACGCCTTTTTTTAGGGTAGTGGTGTGCCCGTTTCGCTTGCGACCTCTCTTCGCTGTCTTCTGTGTTGCGCACCCTTTTGTTCTCTTTACTGTTGCTGCTGCTGTTGTTGTCTCTCTTTCTTTCGACTCAAAGGGAATCGTAAACCGCATGAGAATGCGCCGCTCCGACAGAAAAAAAACACGGCCATCGCCTGACGTTCGCGCTTGTATCTTCGCCTTTGGTTTTTCTTCGTTTGCTTTCCTTGTATTCCTTACGCCCTGGCCCCTGCCATGTCAGCTTTCGTTTTTTTTTCTTGCTCCACCGACGTTGCCCAAATCTCTCCCCTCCCCGACAAGGCGCACCTTCGGGGCGCCTTGTCGCTTTCTGCACTGGTGCCCCTTTCTGTTCTGCTCTTCGCTGCACGGTGCGTCTTCTTATAATGATGTTCTCCCCCTTTTTTCTCCGCTTGTGACATCCTGCACACACGCGCGCATTCGCTTCACTGCGTCCACTTCGGTTAGACGACTTGGGACATTTGGCTCTCTTCGATTCCCCTCGCTGCGGCATTGCTTGTGTAAGTGTAAGGCTACGTGGCTGTGAGCCTATTGTGGACGCCAGAGAAGCCGCGGCAGCCTTTAGGCGCTCGCGCCTCTTTCCTCTCGAGCACCATGCGTGTGTGAGCAATTTCTTTTCCGCTTCTTTTTCCTTTCGGCCTCAGATCTCTGTCTCTCTCTCTCTATTCAACGTCCGCGTCTCTGTGCTGGCATGTCTGCCAGCGTGTGGTGCTATCTGTGTTGGTGCGTCGTGCTCGAGTTGCACAACAACTCAGATACCGCCCAGTACGTTTTGCTTCTTTGGCTTTCACGTTTTTTTTTTCTTCGGGTAAGTGTGTGCCGCACTGTGGCCGTTCCTTTGCTTTCTCGCTCTCGCGCGCGCCGTCGTCGTCGTCGATGGCTTGCGTGTGGATGCATTGTCGCCTATCATCTTCTGCTCTTTGACTTCCGTCTTCTCTCTCCCGCCCGCCCTCCGCATCTGCGCGTGCATGCGTGCGTGCGTTTGTGCGCTTGAAAGCATGTGGCGTGGCCAGGTGCACCCACGAACGCATGCACACACGCGCTCGTCTAGGGGCAAGACGATCCGGTGTGCGCCTCTTTGAAACCACGAGATGGGCGCTACACGAAACGAAACACGGCCTAAAGAGAGGTGAGCCACTATGGGCATGCGAGCGGAAAGGGCGAGGGAAGGGGAGGCTGGGCAAGCACACAGACATGGTGCGGGGGCCGAGCGGAAGTGTGCCGGCCTCCAGCGTTTTACTCTTCGCGCCCCCGCTACCGTTGCTGGGCCGATCGCTCTTTCGACTCCCCTCACCCCTGCACCTTTGCGGCTTCATCTCTTCCCTCTGTCCTTTCGCTCGCTTTCTTTGCTTCCTCTTCCTACGCGAGCGCCTTTGCCTGACCCCCTCACTTCATACAGCTGACTGGGGCTGATGGCGCGATGGCGCTTGCGTGGGAGCCGGGGCACGTAAGCGGAGATGTTCCTATACAGATTCTCTTTATATACGTACATATATATACATATGCACATAAATAAATAAATAATATATATATATATAGAAATATGCGCAAGCAGTCAGACCAGTTGCAGGCGCATGCCGACTCTTCTGTATGTGCGTTTTTAGGCAACGCCGCACAAGGGCTGAAAGCTCGCGCGCACCAAAGAAGAAAGGGTGAGTGCGCACTCACACAATCTCCTCAGGTGCGTCATGAAGGATGCCTGGACGCTGTGCGCCGCCAGGCTTTACCGACCGCCCCCCCTTATCTATCAAGGGGATCTTTGTGGCCGCTCACTACGCACCTCTGTGTCTGACGGCTCTCTCAGCGTAGCCCTGTGGCTTTCGAGATCCTCCTCTTTCCAAATGTTTTCCCTTTCCCTTTTCTTGCGTGTGGTGAGGAGTTCATCGCCCTCCTCTTGCTCATTCGCTTTGCGCTGGAGCACCGCTTGCACTGCCTGAAAAGTGAGGAGGCGTCGCCGAATCGGCGGTCGCGACCCATTTCTCTCGCGCTTACACGCGCCCTCCTCTCTGCGAACGCCACTGCATTGCACTCCAGCCTCCCATCAATAGCATAGTCATAGGACTCGTGCAGACTCCTTGCTCCTATGGAGGTGGCGTGCTCAGCACTAGCGGGCATCATTGCACGCCTGCTCTGCCATCCGCTGGATACGATCAAGGCGGTCACCTTCACCGGCTTTGCCGGCGACCGCTTAGCATCCGCCGCCAGTCAAGGATCGCCCTGCCAGTCGGTGCCGCACGCGTCTTTTTTTCAGTCTGCGCGCTCGATTTGGGTGAGAGAAGGCGCCGCCGGATTTTACCGTGGGGTCGGGGTGGCTGCTGTCGGCTCTGCGCCCGGCGTTGCTCTCTACCTCGGCACCTACAACCGTTGCAGCACGGCGTGGAAGAGGTTTGCTGATGACGCTGCTGACGCAGCAGGGCCGACCGAGAAGAGCGACAGCACCTCAGGACTTGGTAGGACGAACCCCGTACTGCAGTCGCTTCGAGGTGCAGCAGCCGCGACTCCGTCCAGTGTGCGCTTCTTTGTGTGCGGACTGGCTGCTGAGGCGGTGAGCTGCACCGTATGGGTGCCGGTAGACGTAGCAAAAGAGCGGCTTCAGTCGCAGCCGCGATCCCTGACTGCCCGCTACACGAGCAGTTTTGATGCACTGCAACGCATCTTTGCGCATGAGGGGATAAGGGGTCTCTACAAAGGCTACGCTTCCACTCTTGCCAGCTTCGGTCCGTTTTCGGCTGTATACTTTGTGTTCTACGAGTACTTCAGCAGTGCGCTGGCACGGTTGTACGGTGCGCCCTCACCTGTGCCGGTCCAGGGTGGCCGAAACGGCAGCAGCAAAGCAGAGCTGTTCTCTTCTGTGGCGTTCGTGGTGGCGCTTGGTGCTGGCGCCGGTGGCAACGTAGTGGCGTCTCTGCTCACGAATCCGTTGGAGCTGGTGAAGACACGAATGCAGGTACAGCGCGCAGTGCTGCATCCAAGTAGCGCGGGCACGTCTACCCCGGCTCTTTTTTCGTACAACTATCGTGGCCTGCGGGACGGACTGGACACACTGGCAAGGGAGGAGGGGATACGAGGGCTATGGAGGGGCGTAGGCAGTCGCATCGCCTACACCGCGCCGAACGCGGCGTTGACCATGGGCTTCTTTGAGTTTTTGAGGACCCAACTCACATGAACTGGGGGTGCTCGCTGGCATCGATGGCTTGCCATGCGCTGCAGCTGTCTCCGAAGCGGCTGGTGACACACGAACTCCGCCGCTTTGTCTTGCTGTGTCGCGGTGGAGTATTTCGCCCTTTCTTTTCGTTTGTTTCGTCATGCTTCATTTTCCCTTCTTCGCGCCGAGGCTGTCTGCTATTCCCCCTTCTTTGATATATATATATATATATATTCTTCGCGATGCCCTTTATTGCACGCCAGTGCATGCGCATCCGTGCGCGTGTGGCCACGTCGTTCACTTTGGTGCACTTCCTTTGTCTCTCGATGCCGTACCGCCTTTGGGCAAATTTGTTTTGCTTATTTTCCCCTCTGTCTTTGCGTGATGGCTTGAAACCGCACGTGTGTGCCTGTGGCGTGGCGAGTCACACCGCCCATCCCTTTTTTCCACTTTTTTCCTCATAGTTGGTCGAGTTTAGAGAGCGACAGGAAAGGCAGGGAAGCGTGCGCGAGATGGGTGAGAGGGAGGGCGGGAGGCTTGGAGATGGCGAGCAGGTCTCAACGCGCTTCGGCATGGGGCTCCGCTTTTTTTTTTGAATATCAGTACGTCTTGCGCCATCGCCAGTGACGGGTGTTTCATGATGGCAGTAATGTGCCCGCTTGACGTCTGAGCATCCCCCTTCCGCCGTCGAGCGTGCCTTCCAAAAAGTCTTCTGCTGCGTGCTGGCAATCGCGATTTCGCTCAACGCGGTTCGCGGGCCGTGCATTGGGCTATGCAGCCGACGAGCGACCATGACTGAAGGCTTCCAACTCCTCTCCCTGCTGTGCTCGTGAGGTATACTCTTTTTCGTCCCCTGAAACGCGGCGGCTGTCACAGAAGAACCGGCTCCGAGGTTGCGGTTGGCGCACCACCCTCCGAAGACTCACCATTTCCCGGCGCGATTCTTCTCTCCTGACACCAAAGCCATCATCTGGTGCCTCGTGCTCTTCAATGAGCAATAAACCACCACCACCACCACAAGGGCAGGGAGGCGCCGTGAGGCACTGGAGTGCGCACGGATACGGAATGCCTTTGGGCTTCTCATCTCGCTTCTCTTCATTGTCTTCCCGCATGACTCTTTGCGTTCTTGTCCACACATCTCCCGCCTCTGTTGCCCCTTTCCGCATCGTCCTTTCTCACGCGCCCAAGCACCGTGCGGAGAACCTTCGCTAAACTCCCCACTTTCCTCCCACACTCTGCTCTCTCTGTAACACACACACACACACATACATCATTTGCAGCTTTCCCACTCGCTGCCTTCACGCCTGCCCGCTGCGCGCCCCCTTTTTTCTGTAAGCACGCGTGTGTGCGTACCAGCCTCTTTCTCTGTCGTTGTCTTCAGCATCCTTATAATTGGGCAGACAACAGCTCCCAGCCATCTCTTCTCGAGAGGAGGTGACAGCATCGGCTGCAGTAGCAGCAGTCGAGCTCGCTACATTGTCATCGCTGCTGCCACCTGCCTTGCAGAGTGTGGGGAGGCAGCCGATAGCTATAAACCGATATGGAAGAAAAGCGAAGCAGAGCCAAAGGGAACACCTAACAGCGACAGCGGGCATCGAGGGGAGAGTGTCCACACCACCGATCTCAGTGCATTGCAGAGCCACCGTTGACTTCTCTGCCTTGCAGCCGTCGTCGTTGGCGTCATCAGCTCGGTCTTTTTGTGTCCTTTTTCGTGTTAATCTGCTTCGCTCTTTCTTACTGCCTTCCCCTTTTTCTGTCCAAAGCGGAGGACTTCAGAGTCATCCTTGCCCTCCTCCTCCTCTCTTACATTCTTCGTTCGGTGACTCGTTGTTTACATCCTTCCCGATACGGAGTCGTTGGAGTGGCGGCCTCCTCTCTCTCTATCTCTCTCTGTCTCCCTTTTCGCCTCTGTGCTGAGGCGTCTTTCTTTCCTTGTGTCCCTTTGTTCCCTTTTAATTGCCACCCGACTTCGATTTTTCGGAGGGTGCGATAGCTCGCTTCTGCCTGCGCTCCCGCTGTGTAGCAGGAGGGACTTCGGCTGTGCGTTGGTGGACGCAGTGCGGCTCTGTTTCTCTGTGACATCTCCCCCTCCCCCTTTTCGGTACTTTCCACCATCTTTGCAGCTGACTTTGCTTAGCGGCTGCTCTTGTCTTTTCGCTGTTGCTGTTTATTGTCTCTGACTGGCGTGGCCGCACTTCATACACGCGTACATTGACGGATACGTGACCGCTCCTCTTTTTCTCGAGCCTTCGAAGATGAGCTTCAGCAACCCACTCGAGTCTCTGCTGCGGAGCATCATCCAAAGCGGTGGCCGCGGTGAGGGTGGGGTCGGAGGCGACGGCAGCGGGCAGCCGACCATGGTCACCTTCAGCACGGACGACGCTTCCGGGATGCACCCGCTCTCCGTGCTGCACGCCATGGGGCCAAACTTGGTGTTCAGCCGTGGCCCAGGTGTCGGCGCGCTTGCGGATTCGAGTCGTCGCGGTGGTGACGCCTCAGCGGGGGCGGCAGACGCACATTCCTCCTCACCGGGCAGCGTGTACAGTGGAGGCGTGCCGCCCATGGTGTGGATACAGCGGGAGCAGCAGCGCATACCGCTTCAGTTCTCCGCCACCGGCAGCCCCAATCTGGACGTGACGCGGCTGCGTGAGGAGGGCAACGAAGCCTTCAAAGCAGGGCGCTACCATGAGGCGATTCGCTTCTACACCCAGGCAATCGAGTTGGACCCAGACTCGGAGTTCCTGTACACCAATCGCTCCTTCGCGTATTTCAACATCAAGGAGTTCGAGAAGTCCGCGGCCGACGCAGCGAAGGCGGTGGAGATCAACGCGAACTTCTTCAAGGGGCATTATCGACTGGGGCTCGCGCAGATGAGCTTGAACGACTTCGGCCGCGCCATGGAGAGCCTGCGCAAGGCCTGGGCGCTGGCACCCGATGCGAACAAAGAGCTCATTCGGGTAGCAATGGCCAAGTGCGAGTCGAAGATGGCACGAGCGCCGGCAACGCCGCTGCTGATGAGCCCAGGTGACAGCGCGTCCATCTCCTACGCCGAGGGTAGAGGCGGAGCGTGCTCGTCATGGCCGGCGGCGCCGGCGCTCCTCACCGACGTGGCGTTTCAACACGGAGCCACGAAAGTGGATCTCTGCGAGTTGGCAGCGGAGATTCAGCGCGCGGCGGCTGTTCGGGACCAGGCAGCGAAGTACACAGACACTTTCGATGCGCAGGAGGACATAGTTGAGTGCAGCAAGCGATCTGACAAGATTAGATCCCTCATGAGCATCGCGACCTCTAGCGAGCTCTCCACTCTCTCCAAGGAGGCTGACGAGAGGCAGTCGAAGCTGCGTCGTGCTGTGCGCGACCAGGACAGCAACGCCTATCACAAGGCGCGGTGTGACCGGGACGCTACACTCCACAAGCTGTGGGACACTGCTGCGCAGGCCGAAATGGCGATAGCGCAGCTTAAGAAAATCGCCAAGGAAGAGCAGCACTTTTTCAGTCGATTTGGTCCTGCTTCCAACCGCACGCCTTCCAGCGTTCCAGAGGAAGCGGCAAGTGAAGCAGTAGCGGCGGTGACGCCGACCCTCGCGGCTGAGTCGCCGCTGAACTCAGCGCCCGCTCCGCCAGAGGCAGTCTCGGCCGATGCCGCCACCACTGCCGCACCTGCGGTGACCGATACCGGTGCTTCCCCAGTAAGCCCCGCACCATCCCCCGGGGCAGCGGCGCTGCACCAGCCGCCATCCACGCCGACGACGGACGCTAGCCGCTCTACTCAGGGCGCTGCGAGCGCCAGCTCTGAACTAGGCCAGCTGCTGCAACGCCGTGTCGAGATCAATGAGGCAGTTCGAAAGGCGCAGAAGTGCTTCGCCGCAACCGACGCGGCCGGGCAGGCGTTCTGGCACGCACTGAGGGCGGAGGCGGGGTCCATGAAAGAGGTGCGTTCGCTTCTCGCAGAGGCGATGGAGCTCGACGCACAGCTGGAGGCCCACGCGCGGCAGGTGGCACAAACTACGACGAAGGAGCTCTCGGATGTGCGGCTGCAGGCGTTGGACCAGATGAGCAGCATTGTCGAGCGTGTGAAGGCAGATAAAGAGGCTTTCGTCAAGACAATGCGCGAGGGCGACAGTTTGTTGGAGGAGGAGGCGAAGCTTGAGCAGCAACGCCTCTTGCATGAGCGCCAGCGTATTCAGCTGCAGGCCGAAATCGAATGGTTCAAGATTCGAGATGAGCCAGAAAATAAGATCGAGTGTCTGCAGGTGCAGGTGAAGCGTCTGCACCAGCGTATCGCTGCCATTCATGAGAAGCAGAAGGGTGTGCAGACGCGCATCATGGAGCTGGTCGAGCGGGATCACCCTGAACTGGCGTGGAAGTCGATGGCGAACGGCTCACGAATTTTGCGGCTAGTGAAAGGCAGTGGACTCTGGCAAAACCTTTCCTTCTCAGACTTCCAGGTTGTGTCGACGTTGTCGTCCACAGTGAACAGCAAAGTGTACCACGCGCTGCGCCGCGGCGAGCACATTGCGGTGAAGGAGATCTCCATCGATGACGATGCAGCGCGCCGGCGCTTCCAGCGTGAGGTGAACATCGTTTCCGCTTGCAACCACCCAAACATTATCCGTATCAAAGGCGTCTTCTTCGATGGTCCCTTCGCCTATATCCTCTTACCATATTACCACCGCGGCAGTCTGCGCGCACTGCTGTCAAAGCAGGAGCCAATGTCGTGGGTGGCAGTGCAGGATATGCTCCGTCAGCTCGCCAGCGGCGTCGCCTACCTGCACGAGCGTGGCATCGTCCACGCCGACCTGAAGCCGTCGAACGTACTCATCGCGGATGACGGGCGGCCAGTCATCTCCGACTTCGGCATCGCCAAGGACAACGGCGCCCTAGGGGTGGCTGACATGACGCTGACGACCACCTTGACGAGCACCAATGGTAGCTGTGGCAGCATCGTGGGCACGATGCAGTACATGGCGCCTGAGCAGCTATTGGGCGCTTCGGGCTCGCAGAAGGCGAAGTCTACCGGAATGTCAGACATGTGGGCGCTCGGTGTGACTATGCTAGAGGTGGCGCTGTACAACGCGTACTTCCATGATGCGTCGCTGGAAAAGCCAAGCCTGCCGCTGCTGCTTCCAGAGCAGCGGCGCATCGAGGTGCCAGCCAAGTCCGTGGGTGGTGACGAGAAGCTAGCCGAGGCCATTTCGTCAGTGCTCGTGGCCGACCCCGCGAGCCGGGCGACGGCCTATGACCTTTTGGCGCACCCGTACTTCAGCTCGACTCTCAACTCCATCAACAGCAACCAAAACAGCAGTGCACTGGCGAAAAGTGACGAGCGCATCGACGCCGTTCGCTCGTACATCTACGCCGTCCGTCGCAGCCATCAACAGAAAGTGCTGGTGTCGGTGTCGCGCAATCAAATGGTGGAGTCCGTACGCGACATTTTTCAGCGCCTCGACAACGACGACCTGCTCTCTCCCATCATGGTTGTGTTCCAGGGCGAGGCCGGCATCGACGAGGGTGCTCTGACGACGGAGATGCTCAATCTCTTCTACGACCAGATGATTCTTGTGAAGAAGGCCCTCGTGTGCGCAGCTGCCGAGGACGCTGGCGCAGCATCGCCGCATTCTGCCAGCTCCCCTGTATCATCTGGCACGGCAGCGAGCGCGGCAAATGAGCCTGGCATACGCTCGGCCCTCTTTTCTACCGTACCCTACCTTCCCGCTCCGGATGCGGATGGCATTGCGCCGGATTTGTTTGTGTTGCTCGGCAAGGTGCTTCTCAAGAGCGTTATCGAGAACCGACAGATTCCGCTGCAGCTGAGCTCTGCCGTGCTCAAGTTCTTCTCCGGTGCGGAGCCGTCGTTTGTCGACTTGGAAGAGTACGACGTGACTGTCGCAAACACACTGAAGCGGCTGCGCCTCCTCTCCGCCGCCGACCTCGAGGACGCGGGGCTGGACTTTTCTCACTTTACCCCTGAGTTCTTGAAGGCTCAGACGGACGGTCGATACACAACGGACTCGCCCCTCACCCCCGAGAGCGTGAGCGACTACATTGAACTTCGTGAGAAGTTCGACTTGGTGGAGCGCCGGCGCACGGCGCTGGAGGCGATGAAGAAAGGCTTCTTCTGCGAGCCGTCTCTCGAGCATCACCTCAAGCTCCTCTCGCCGTCGGATTTGCTGCTACTTCTGTGCGGTCAGCTCCACGTCTCGGCGCAGGTCATCGTCGGCGCTTTAGAGTTCCAAGGCTTTGCCCGCACCTCCAACACACCGAAGTTCTTAAAGGAGGTGATACTGGACATGTCGCAAAATAATCTTCGGCGCTTCCTGCAGCTCTGCACGGCGACGGCGGCCGTGCCGGCAAACGGGGCCATGAAGAAGATCAAAGTGCTGCGCTGCGCCGACGAGACGCGGCTGCCGGTTGGCCACGGCTGCACAAATCAGCTGGATCTCCCCGACTACAACGACAAGCAGATCATCAAAGAAAAGTTGGAGATTGCCTTGGCGCACGCTAGTGATGGCTTTCATGTCGTCTAAGGTCAGCGCAGCGCTAGGAAAAGAGAGAGCGTCGCGGACATATATATATAGAGAGAGAAGGGTGCGGACAGACACATGCGGCCGCGAAAATTAGTGACACTCGTGCACAAGCGACTTTTTTTTTTCTGTTCACCTCGCTCACCTCCAGCACCGCACATGATGCCTCCTCACAGTCACAACCATTACACACACACACACATCTATACATTGCCAGTTCAGGCCCGAATGTTCTCATCACTTTTACTGGCCAATCATATGTGCTTCGTACGCTGCCTTTCGTTATTGTTGGTCTTTTTTTTCTTCTCGCGAGAGCAGCTGCTCCTTTCTTCCAGCACACACCTCCATAGGTGGGGCTCATTATCCCCACCTTCCTCGTGGTCTGGCAGTGCAACTCTGACTGGGCTTGCCAGCAGCGATTGCACTCCCTTCTCAGCTTGTCGCCCGCTTACGCGACAAGGCTTGTGGCTTTCATGAAAGCGCGAAATATGTGTGCGTCGTTCTCTCGTTGCCCTTCGCCAAGCTATATTGATCTCGGTCTGCGCTGTCCTTCGCGTCCTCGTCCTCTGTCCAACGGTGCATATGCGCCGACGCCTTTTCCTGTTTTTTTTCCAGTTTACTTTTTATTACTTATCCTGTCGGCGTGTTTGCAGTCAGCAGCACCGGTGCGTCACATATACGGCTATGACGTTCGTGTCTTGTTATCTGCCGACAGGTGCACTCTTGAAAGAAAAGGAGGAGGGCCCCTCCCGCCCAGGAACGAATCAAAGAGGCAGCAGGTACACATGAAGTGTGATGTCATCGTCTTGTAAAGGGCGAGCAGTGCGCCACGAGCGGCCAAACACGGGGGCGCGTGTCGTTCTATCACGCAAGGGTATTTTACCGCGTCTCTGCTGTTTCCTCAAGGTTTCGTCTTCCGCTTTGGTACCCTTCCCCCCTCATTCCCCCCACAGGCGAGAGGGGGAAGGGGTGCTTGACAGTTCGCAATCACACCACTCCCAACTCCTTGCCCTCCAACGTGCTGGTGCAGCACTCTGAGCGGCGCGCACCGACTGCAAGGCGCGAGCGGGATACCTGAAAGCGGACCGTTTTAGCCCTCTTTTTGCTGACTCGTCTCTCGAAGAGCCGATCTCTCCGCCTCCTCCTGGCTGTTGCTTCCGTCACCGCCGCCGTGTCTCTCCACCTTGCTCCATCCTCCACCCTTCTGGCATGCCCATTCCAAGTACCGCCGCACTGTTCGCCGCGAAGTCGCAGGGACCCGCTTGCTTCCCCATACACACTCGAGAAGTCATTCCTGGCCTGTCTTAATTCTCCACTTACGCTTCCCTCTTTCACTAGTCCTTTCTTGTTTCCATTTTAGTGCTCAACCCATCGCTGGCGCGTGCGCTAGCTCTCTTCTGCTGCTTCTGGCTCCTCTCGCTTCGCAGGCGCTTTTCCGTCTCTCTTTCTCACCCCCTTTTCTTTCCCCACCTCTTCCCACCAGAGACTGGCTGTCGCCATCGTCGGAGTGTGCGCCGAGTACAACGAGATTGCCAGATATCCATCAAAAGCCCTCACCGGAGCACCAACGTCCGAGTTCCACTGAGCGTTACCGCTTCCTGTCTTCCCTCTCCCCAATACACCGTTTCTCCTTCGACGGCCTCGAGAGCCCACTGCACCACCTTGTCGGTACGACATCGAACAAGGTCCTGCGCTTGATTGGATTCAGAAAAACAAGGACGAGATGGCGTCTGCTGCCAAGGAAAGCGATGCGGTGCAGCCATCGGAGCACCTGAAGAAGGAGGCGAAGGTGCAGTCGCCGAAGGGCGTCTCCGATCGGCCCGATCCCTCAAAGCCAGCTAGCAAGACGGGCGCGAAGCCCGCCTATTTTTTCGAGAAGCCGGACACGTCCGAGTGGAAGCTCTCGGACTTTGATATGAAGAGCACCCTCGGCACCGGCTCCTTCGGCCGCGTCCGCGTCGCTCACCGCAAGGCCACGGACGAGTACTACGCGATCAAGTGCCTGAAAAAGCGCGAGATCATCAAGATGAAGCAGCAGCAGCACCTTGCCCAGGAGAAGGCCATCCTGATGGAGCTGAGCCACCCCTTCATCGTCAACATGATGTGTTCCTTTCAGGACGAGAAGAAGGTGTACTTTGTGCTGGAGTTCGTGATGGGGGGTGAGATGTTCACGCACCTGCGCACGGCGGGGCGGTTTCCCAATGACGTGGCGAAGTTTTACCATGCGGAGTTGGTGCTTGCGTTCGAGTACCTGCACTCGCTGGACATCATCTACCGTGACCTGAAGCCAGAGAACCTACTCTTGGACAACAAAGGGCACGTGAAGGTGACGGACTTTGGGTTTGCGAAGAAGGTTACGGACCGCACGTTCACACTTTGCGGAACCCCGGAGTACCTTGCGCCGGAGGTGATCCAGAGCAAGGGCCACGGAAAGGCGGTGGACTGGTGGACGATGGGGGTGCTTTTGTACGAATTCATTGCTGGATATCCTCCATTCTACGATGACACACCGTTCCGGATTTACGAGAAAATTCTTGCTGGCCGGCTCAAGTTCCCAAACTGGTTCGATGGCCGCGCTCGCGACCTCGTGAAGGGGCTGCTACAGACCGACCACACAAAGCGCCTGGGAACGCTGAAAGGCGGGCCGGCAGACGTGAAGAATCACCCATACTTCCACGGCGCGAACTGGGAAAAGCTGTACGCACGCTACTATCCCGCGCCGATCCCGGTGAGGGTGAAGAGTCCCGGTGATACGAGCAACTTTGAGAAGTACCCGGACAGCCCAGTCGACCGCACACCTGCATTGACGTCGGCGCAGCAGGCGGAGTTCAAAGGCTTTTAAACTTCTCGTGCCGTCATTGTAGCGAGAAAGATGTCCAGAACAGCGATGGTGCCGCCTGCCTGCTGCGTCTCCATTTGACAGCCAGAGAGTTGGCCCTTCTCCGCAGCCTTTTCAGCTCCTTCAAGTTTCTCACTCGCCCTCTCTCTCCGTCATGACGGAGAGAGAGGGCGAGTGTGCGGGCCGCTATCTCCGTCCGCACCCCCTTCTCCCTTCATCTTTCGCTTATCCCCACCCACTTCACCCTGCAGCGCTCTCATTGTGTATAATTGTTACGGTCGATGCCGTCTCGATGTAAAAAATGAAAGAACAGCGATGAGGCATTCGCGATCGGCTCTCTCTCTCTCGGATTTACTTCCTTTTCCGTTATTGTGTTTACGTTTTTTTTTTGTGTGTATCCTCTGCATTGCGCGCTCTCTTCGCCCTCCCCCTCCTCCGCGCCGCGGCCTCAGTCCTTTCGTTACGCACGTTGCGCGCGTCTTTAATGTTTTTTTTTTGCGTGTGTCTTGTGTTTTTTTCCTGTTTTGCTTCTGCTCCCTTTTCGTCCTGTGTGCGTTATTGGTTCACCTTCTCGCTGCTTATCTCAGCGTGTCAGTCTTCCTGGGCCATCGGGTGTGCCCTCAAGTCGGATCAACCACCGCCACCACCACAACAGCAAACAGCAAAGAAAAAACCACTAGAGGTGTGCAGATCACGGCTCCGATGTTGTGGGGCACTTTCTTGCTCGCTGTCGGCAGGCGATGCGGTGAACTCAGGCATCCATTCCGAAGTGACGAGGCATGCTGTAACATACGCTCGCAGGTGCGACGGCAAAAGCGGGCGCTTTCCATTTGACTGCCGTGGTGGCGCCGCGTGCGAAGCACATGAGGGGGGAGGAACCGGGCCCCTCCTTCGGGCTGAACGAGAGACGCTCCTATACAGAGAAGCAAGCGTGGCTGCGGCCGCCAACTCCTTCTCGTTCGTTCAAGCGCACGGTACCCACTCCACAGCGATGAGTACCGGCAAACAGCGGCGTAGTTGAGAATAAATACTGGCGCTGACAGCCTGTCGAGCACGCCTCACGCTTCTTTCCGCTGACCATCGCGGGGTGCAGCTCATCGACAAGGGTAAGTTTGCGGAGCCGAGCCCATCACAGGCGCCGAGGTCCACCACCTCGATCAACAACTTGCACGCCGACTTCCACCGTAACCGCTGTACACGGTGCGGCCCGCGTCACGAGAGCGGACGATCCTCACGGTGTGGCGCGCCGGCACCTCAAGCCGTGTCTCGGGTCCCTGCAGCGGCGGGTGACCGACGGCGACATCATGCAGTGCCGCTGGCGTGCCGTCCGCTTCTCCGCCTGGTGCTGCCGTGCGTGCGTGTGGGTAGGCGGCGCCCAACCAGGCGCCATGCACGACACACTCCGTGAATCTCGCGTACCGTCCGTGCTGCATGGCATGCTCCCCACCGAGTGCCTACACCGCTGCCCCCCATCCGGACGACAGGCTGTGGGCCCCTTTGTGCGCTGGCATACGCCCATCCGCGCGCCCGTCCCGCTTGGCACACCCCCACGCCCTCCAAAGGAGGGGGGGCGTGCCAGCGCCGGGGATCGCGCAATGCACCGGTGAGCTGCCCAGACACGTCCCCGGAGATCTCGACGGAAAGAAAGGGGTGGCGGCTGTGCGACATCCAAGCGAGGCGCGCAGAGGTGAGTAAGAACGGAGGACGAGAAGATGCGCGAAGAGCTCCGCCCCGGTCGACCCCGAAGTGCATCTGTGCGCCGTGCGCGGCATCCGCTGCATCGCGGAGTGAAGCCCAGTCGTATCCGTCTGGCGTCGGCTGTGTTGCGCGTGCCCGAAGGAGGGGGCAGGGAAAGGGGCGAGCGGTGCCGGTCAGTCGCATCGCCCGCTTCGACGGCAGACGGGCGTTCCTAGGCGATGCGGGCTCAGACGTCGCGCAAGAGAGGCAGGTGGGGTGACGGGTCGCATGCGCCCACGCCCTCGCGTGCTCGCGGCGGAGTCGGTTCGCTGAAGCGTAGAAATCGTTGTTACTCTGCACTGACGTTAGTTGCTTCCCGTCTTTTATCCCTTGTGTTGGTGTCGACTCCGGTGCGCGTCAGTGTCGCAGTTGCGCATGCAATATCAGCAGATGTACATATAAAAGGCTATATCTTTCCTCTATATCGGATGCCTTTGGTGGGTGTGTCTGTGCCCTGTGGTGCGATCTTGACAGTCTGAGAGTACCGGAGCTCCGTTCGGTCGGCGGCCGGGGTGAAAAGGTCCTCCGAATCTTCCGAACGTACCGCTCTGCTTCCCTTTGCTTTTGTTTTTCGGTTGTCTATCTCATTGTGGTCGCTGCTCCTCACTACAGGGTTGTGGTCGGTTCTCGAGCGAGACTGGTGGGGAGGCTACTCCGCCAGAGCGTCTCGTCAGATGGCTGCCATGGTAGAAGAGGTCGCGGGTGCAGACGCGCCCCAAAAGATAGACAAAAGTCCGGAGGGAATCGAAAGGAGGAAGAGAAAGGAGCTGGATTCAGGGAGTTAGAGATGTGACATCGTAAAAAGACTGAGAAGAGGGGGGCGCCCCGACTGACCTCGTCTTCTGCGTAATGTGTCCGAGGTCGCTTCGCCCTCATCAACCATGCGCGACTCCTCGGCAGGAGCGGACTCACAAAGAAGTTTTCGCCTCTACTGTTCTCTTAACTTTGGCGTGCGCTGACGTCTTGAGTGAGTGGTATGCTCTGCAGCGGGGTGCTAATACCACGCGATGCACCCCCGAAATATAGTGGAAGGGGGAGCGCGTACGACCAAGGTCCTGTCAAGGCGTCCGATGCGAGAAGACTACGTCTTCCAGCGATAGACCAAAGACACAAAGTGGGTGAGTGCGCGCTTCTACTTTTAGAGCTCTCGCGTCTGTTTGTTTTCGTTTCTTTTTTTTTTTCGTTGTTGGCTGCGACCCTCTCCTCTGGCTCCCTGTGCTGCTGTTGCGCATTTCCCGCGCGAGACCTCATCTCCTTATTTCCACAAGACACTTCAAAACTTCAGCCGCTTCTTTGTGCGCCTTTTTTTTCGTATGAGTGTGTGTTTGTCAAAGGCGAAATAACACAGAGACAGGCAGACTGAGAGACTAGAGAGAGGGAGAAAGAGAAAGGAAGAGACGCGGCGACAAAGAGCGCGAGAAGAGGGGAGGGGGAGGCGCTCTCTCAGGTATTCGTATTCTTGTATATTTGGAAACTTCTTCTTTGTGTGTGTGTGTGTATGAATGTCCGAAGAGCAGCTCGTATATCAGAATTTGTCTGCCTGCCTGTGTGTGTATGTGTGTGTGTGTCTGTGTACCCAATCATGCCTTTCAGTGCACGATTTTGTCGCATGCATGTGTATGCCATCAGCGCCCTCTGTATCACTTTTTTTCTCTCTCTTTGCTTGCGAATATGGAGCGCGTCGTTTCAGACCTCTGACCTTTTCTGCCTCCTTCTCCTATGCTGTTGTTTGAGCTGACGCGATTGGAATGTGTCTCGCCAGTTTTTTTTTCTTCCTCGCCCGTTTTCTACTGCGTGAGGCACTTGCTTCTGCCCAGCCGCGCTTCTACCTCTACGCGCACTTGCACGTGTTTCTGTTGCGTTGCACTTCATCTTGTGCGCCTCTCAAAGGAAGGAGAGACGGGACTGCCCTCGTCTGTATCTTTCGTTGTTCCCTCTCTTTAGCTTTTCTTTGACTTGCTGAACTTTATTTTCCCTGGCAGAGCATCGTGCTGCAGAGCGAACTCGCGGCGGCAGCACTCCATCGCAGACAAACAGTGACTCGCGCCTACTCTCAAGCAAGCTTAGTGGGATATGCTCACTCTCTGCTTTTCTTTGGGGCACTCGCACACGCACCCACACGCTCACTGGCACCCGTTCATACATGCAACACACACACGTACATACAGCAGGAGGTAAAAACAAGAAGAGCCAGCATCATGCATGGGGTGTGTGACAGGCGGCACCAGTGATGGTGAGCCGATGGCACGGCAGTCAGGGTGGCGCCTGCCGCTACGGCGGCCCTCGTCACGGACACGGGAGAAAGTGGCGGTGCCGTTTCCTCCAATCCTGCAGGGCTTAGTTTCGCATACGCCGTCGTCTTCTGCATTTGGGTAGCGACGTGTGTTCTGGCGTGGGGGGCGGGGGCTACCTCTTGGCAACTGCCGAAAGCGGCGGCGGCCCGCAGAGGTGAAGGCCCTCTTCACGACGGATCTTTTTACCACGGAGAAACAGTGACGCATGGCGCCAGGGGAAGGGGGGAGGAGGAGGTTTGGGACGCGAGGTTGCTCTTGTGCTACCTGCTGTGCGCTCGATGCGACCCTCCCGTCACTTCAGAATAGCCTCACAGTGGCACCTGCAGACGATGTGTGAGCTGCCGCTCATCTTGCTCGCCTCTCCGTTTCTCCTCCACCTCTTATCTATGTGGCCCTCTAACTCGCTTCTCTGTTCCTCTTGGCGCTCGCCCGCATTGGCTGGGACTCTGTACATATCGTGATGCTCTCGTCCGGCCGTTTTCTTCTGCCCTTCACTCACTAACTCACTCTCGTGGCGTTGTAGATCACCGCGAGAAAAAGAGGTGGATCGCCGTCTTCGTTCTGCCCACGCTTGCGCATGTGCGGTGGGTGCGTGCACCAAGGCCAGAGAGAGTTCCCTTTGGAAGACGGCTAGATTACGTTCGTTTCCTCGTCGACTAGGCGCAACTTCGACTTCACCTGCACAGACGCGACCTTCAGAAGGGGACAAAGCAGTGAGAGGTAAAAGGACGATCTCGGCAGCGTGCGAAGTACAACCCTCTGCGGGCGCTTGCTTCAAGCAGTGGTCGCACCCGCTCTTTGCCGCTCTCTGCTGCCCACTTTTTCGTTCCATAGTCAGCTTCACACAGGCGCTGACGTGCCTCTCTTCCCAACCTCACCTCCTACAGCGCACCAACCTCCACCATAATACTTCCTATTTCACCATCGAGTCACGGCCGTGAGTGCTGACGTACCGTTGTCTCTAACTCTTTGCCCACGTCCTAATCTCTCTCCCTCTTCCGCTTCGCGCATCCACCCCCCTCCCCCCGGCGACATCTGCTGTCCACTTCTTTTTGCTTCGTCCAGGATACAGAGAAGGTGTGGAGGGTGTCGGAGCCGCCACTCGAGGCACGGCGACGAGAGGGACGCCCCGCTGATGTGCTCTTATTTTCCCTTTTGCTCCATTGCTTCGATTTGATACTCAGTGCTTTTCCCTCTCGTCGTCGCCCTCCCACACACATACGCACACACACACACACACACACACTTTCGCCCTCTCGCCCGTCGCCCCTTTTGCTCTCTCGTCCTGTTGACGCACTCTGTTTCGCGCTCGTTTGGACTCTGGACGATTCTACAGCCGCGCCGCGGTCAGCATTTTTTTGTTCTGCTTACTAGAGAAGCGCGACATTTTGCGACAGTCACTGGTCCGCATTCATTACCTTAGCGGCTTCCCCATCCAGCGTATTGGCTGCGTTTATGCGTGGGCGCTGAAGAGGCGCACCTCCCCGCTCGGGTCCGAAGTGGCTTTTGAACTCGGACTCCAGCGCTGGCAATTACGCCCCCCCTCCCTTCTCACACCTCTAGGAAACGGGTACGATGAGCTTTGGAAGCTTTCTCCTCTCGGCCACACTCTACGTGGTGCTGGTCGCCGTCTTTGTGTCGCTGCTACTGCACATTATGAGTTACCGTTATCGCAGCCAGCAGAACCGCCTTCTCTACTACCCACAGATTCCCCCAGAGAGCCGCGAGGTCTGCGACGACCCGGTCGCGCTCGGCATCCCATACGCAGAGCGCGTGCGCGTTACCACCGTTGATAAAGTGAAATTGTGGGGCTACATGCTATGGCCAGCACCTGCGCCGTCGCTGGAAAAGGGCAGCAATGGAAGCAGCCACGACTCCGTTGGGAACGCATCTCCTAATGTGGCGACGGGACAGGGAGGCGTGCATGTAGAGGTGGATGCATCGGGTGGCGGCACAGACAGCGCCAGCCCTGGCAGTACCTTGTCTGGCAGCAGCAGAAGTATTACCCTATCGAGCGGGATGCCAAGCTTTGTGATGCTTTACTTCCACGGGAACGCCGGTAACGTCGGCCATCGCCTGCCTCTTGCGCAGGCCTTCGTTGCCCACCTGAAGTGCGCAGTGATGATGGTCGACTATCGCGGTTTTGGCCTCAGCGACGACGCGGAGCAGACGCAGGAGACATTGGAGCTGGATGCGCAGGCCTGCTTTGACTACCTGTGGCACGATCCGCGTGTGCCGCGCGATCGCATCGTTGTCATGGGCACCAGCCTTGGTGGCGCTGTTTCGATCCACTTGGCCGCTAACCAGCGTTACGCCCGCCGCATTTGTGCTGTAATCGTTGAGAACTCCTTCAGCTCCATTGGTGACATGGCCTCTGCACTGAGCCGGCCGATCCTGACGAAACTGGTGAGTCAATGTCCTGGCCTGGCGGTGGGCCTTTTCGAGTATTACATCAAGCCCCTGGCGCTGCGGATTGATTGGAACAGCGCGCAGAAGGTGAGGAAGGTGGTGGTGCCGATGCTCTTCCTCTCTGGGATGCGTGATGAGATAGTGCCGCCGGAGCAGATGCGGACATTGTACAAGGCGGCGACCAAGTGTCTGCGCGATGGAAACGGCGGCGACCTCACCGTCCCGCTGCGTCGCTTTCTTGAGTTCGAGGACGGGCGGCACAACAATCTGTCGCTGATGCCCGGCTACATGAGTGCCCTGCAGGACTTCGTCGCAGACGTACGCAGCGCCGGGGCTGCTGCCGTCATTTGAGTTTAGCGCAGCAGCCCGAGCAGGGCAGAGGTCGCGAAAAGAGAAAGCATCGGAGGCGCATGCCCAGGGTGACGAAGCTGTGTGAGGCGGAGAAGAGGGGGGGTGAAGCAAGGAAGAGAGCTGCAGAGGCCCTGATGGCTCACTCACTCCCGCTGCTCTCGGGGGGAGGGGAGGGGGCTTGCGACGGCGTCATTTCCTTCGCGTCGCTCTCTCTCTTTCTCCGCTCGTTTTTTTTCCTTCCTCTTCTTCACTCTTTCGTTGTTGGCGTTTGTGTGCGGTGCACCTGCTGCTGTCCCTCCACCCTTTCCGCCATCCCCAACGGCCGCGTTATCGTCGTTTACCCGGCTGCGCTGTTGTGCCTTCGCCGCATTGCCTGCATTTGCGTGGAGCTGTAGGCCCCTTCGCCTCTCATGGCAGGGGGCAGTCGACGATGCTCCCCATCTCTTTTGCTCTGTGCTGTAATATCTGCCGCCCTCGTGCCGAGCATCTGTGCATATGCCCCGTTGCGTCAACGGTTGACTCGTATCGTCCCGATGTCGCGCTCTGCTTGGCACGCATTCTCGTCATCCAGCACTTAAACGAAGATGGAAGGGATGGGGGTGGAAAGGGGAGGGCAAGGCGGCGTGGGGAGAAGGTGCGTGCATGGTGGAGCGTGCTCCCTGCCGACTGCTTCCTCACTCTCCCCCACGCCTCGCTTGCGTTTGCCTTCGGCGCGTTTTGGTTACGCCCCCTTGCTGTGCCCTTTCCTCTCGGAGGTTCACATCGTATATGATCGTTGCCGCATATCCCTGTTTCGCTCTTGTACTCGTCTTTCCGCGGCCTCCGTGGATTCTGTCCTGTGGGTGAGACTCGCTTCGACGTTTACGATGAGCAGCCGAGTGCGCGGAAGCACCGGTACCGCGGCCGGTGCAACTCGCTGAGCCTTCGGGTCTGGTGCGCGTAGGTGCCTCTCTTTTTCGCATGCATATGCAAAAGTGCGCGTGCTTGAGTGGGTAGCTTGCTCGTGGGCTGAGCGAGCTCGTTGCAGCATCCATGCCCATGCTACCCTGGCTCTCGGATAGGTTTCGCAGGTACCGGAGAGAGCGTGGGGAGAGGGACTCTTGTCTGCGCCAGTGCACCGTGGTAGTCGCCTATGCCCTCGTTTGCCACGTGGTGCTCGCGCCATGGGTGGGCAACAACTATGCATCCCCATAGTGTGTGTGACGCCTGCCGCCACATTGGTCCTCTCCATTTTTCCGGTCTCTTCGCTTTCTTTCCCTGCTGCGTCCGCGCGCTGCCTCTTCCCCCTCCCTTGCTTCCTCTCCCTTCATCCATTTCTTCTCTTGCCTGCTGTTATTGTGTGTGTGCGTCTGGGGTGAAGAGAGACGTGGAAAAGAACAGCAGCGACGAAATCGCTGAACCCAAAGGGACAAAGTTGCTTCGCCTGCTGGCACCTCTCCAAGGGCGCCCTCCCGTCACCTCATCACACCTCTGGCCTCACTGCTTGCGTGTGCGTCATCGCTTCGCGCCACAGCCAATCAAGCTTCGGTGGCCTCAATCGCGATTGGGTGTACCGGCTCCTTGCTCTGCTGCGTCGCTGCCCTCGCCATGGCCAATACATGGGAGTCGATGAAGGGGGCCAAGCTTAGTCCACCGACCTTGTCCTTCCTTCGCGAACATATGAAGTTCACAACCATGGCCCCTGTCCAGGCTCGCACCATCCCGCTCTTCCTGACGAACTACGATGTCGTTGTGGAGGCGATCACTGGTAGCGGGAAGACGTTCGCATACCTTATTCCGTGTCTGGAGATGCTGCTGCGCCCACGGTGCCGCGAAGTGGCGCAGGAGTACAGGAACGCCGTCTTTGCCGTTCTCGTGCTGCCATCGAGGGAGCTGGCGCAGCAGGTGTTTCAGCTTGTCAAGCGAATGCTGCACTATGTCACGAAGGAGTACAACAACGGCAGCCCCGCCAACGGTCTTCCCGCTTACTCGTACCAGTGTTACATCGGCGGCCGCGACATCCAGCGCGACGTCGAGGACCTCAACAGGCATGGCGGCAACGTGCTCGTCGGAACACCGGGCCGTCTCTACGAGCTGCTCGTCTCCTCCAAGTACGCGAACCTCTTCCACCTCAGTCAGTTTGAGCTTCTCATTCTCGACGAGGCCGATAAACTGCTTGAGTTCGGCTTCAAGGCAAAGCTCGATGCGATTCTGAAACGGCTACCGAAGCAGCGGCGCACCGGTCTGTTCAGCGCGACGCAGACAAAGGAGCTGGCAGAGCTGGCACGGGCGGGCATGCGCAACCCAGTTTCCGTCACCGTCCGTATCGCCTCCCTCAACTCCGCCAATGCGGACGCTGCAAAGCCGCAGATACCAGAGCAGCTCTCCAACTTCTATGCCTTCACTCGGGCGTCAGAGAAGCTAGACCGCCTCGTCGAGTTCCTGGAATCGCACAAGGCCGAGAAGGTGCTCGTGTACGTCATGACCTGTGCCAGCGTGGAGTGGCTGTACGAAGCGCTGGCGGCGGTGCTGTGCAAAGACGATGCGGACAACATCTTTGCTCTCCACGGCCAAATGAAATTAGAGAAGCGACAGCGGGTGCACCGGCAGGTGACGAAGCGGTCACGTTGCGTGCTTGTCTGCACCGACGTCGCGGCACGTGGCCTGGATATCCCGGAGGTCGGGGTAGTGCTGCAGTACGACCCGCCGGTGGACCCCAACACGTTCATTCACCGCATCGGCCGCACAGCGCGCATGGGGCGCAGTGGGGCGAGTCTGGTCTTTCTCATGCCGCAGGAGCTTGAGTACATCAACTTTATGCGACTACAGAACGTAGTGCTGCAGGCACTAGACGAGGAGCGCGACAGCATCGACGCTGCCGCAGATCTGGTGCGTAACATGAGCGCGCGGCGCACGATGCTGAGCTCCGAGCTGCCTGATAAGCGCAAGGCGATTCATCAGGCGCACCGTGAGAAGCAGCTAAGCCGGCAAGAGCGCCGCCAGCAGCTGCGCGAGGCGCATCAAGCGATGGTGGAAGGGAAGAGCAAGCGACTAGCAAAGAAAAAGGAGGTGATGGGCGATATGTGCGAGAGTCCCTCGATTCTCGCTCTGCGTCGAGAGGAGTGCCACAACCCAAAGCTACTGAACCTCGCCGCCCGCGCCTTCGTGTCGTTCCTGCGGGCGTACAAGGAGCATGAGTGCCGCTACATCTTTCAACTGCAACTCATCGACCTTACCGACCTCACGCACAGCTTTGCGCTGTTTAAGATTCCCAGCTGCGGCGAGATCAAGAGGATGCGTGTGCTGCGTATTCCTCTGCAAGATGAATTCGCTGCGTTTGTGAAGCAGATGGCAACTGCCCTGCGAGAGAAGCGCCAGCGTGACGCCGAGCGGCAGGCGGCCAAGGACGACGACGGCGATGAAGGCCCGGATGTGAAGAGGCACCGCACAGAGCGCAATGAGAAGCTGGAGGCGCTGAAGCTGCTGAAAATGTCCAAGTCAGAGCGCAGCCGCGCCTGGAAACAGGCGGAGCTTGACGAGCTACTCAAAGATAGCTACTACGTCAAGATGGAGCGGCGCGGAAAGGTGAAGCAGCACGTGGTGGACGAGAAGATGGGCATGAACGCCATCGAAAACTCTTTCATGAGTGCGCGAGAGCGGAAGGAGGCGCAGCTTACCCGAAAGGCAAGCTGAGTGGCACCCCGCACTACATGAGGGTCAAATCGACGCGGAGAAGGCGGCGACATCTCAGGCGCAGCGAAAGATGGATTGTGCGAGTGCTGCTGCCTCTGCATGTCTTCCTCGCATGCATCTCTCTCCGGGTATCTGAACGAAAGATGACACGTTGACTCGCCGCACACACGCACACACATCTGCTCATTGGCTTGCTACAGTGTCTTACGTCATGGAGCCCTAATGGACCCCTTCTCCCCCTCCTCCACCTCAAGTGGTGGACGGCGTCGGTGGTGAGGTAACACTGCTCTACTGCTCCCCTCCACGGGAGGTGCCTTGCGCGTGCTCACAGAGCGGGAGAGCCAAGGAGGCTAACACACGATTAAGCAACTCAAAAGGAGCCCCCCAGAGACTTTTTTTTAGGGGGTGAAGGGGAGTGGGACGAATTGAAGATGAGGCATCTTGAAACGCGGCCCTGAGCGTCACAATAAGGACAAGCAATAGTGACGCAGGCCACAAAAAAGAGGAGGAGGAGTGGGGGCAAGGGAAGGGAGATGGGGTGGTGGTGGCCGCAATGCAGAGAGCAGCCATCCGCTGCTCAGCGGCAGCGATGGTCGATCGACATCTCACTTCTTACTTTTGCCAGAAGCGAGTGGCGCGCCATTCTGTTGGCGTGCGCGGTACCTTGCACATCTCTCGAGAGAAGAGCGCACGACGACTCATGTCGGCTGTCGTCGGCGCTTTTTTTTTGTTTTCCCTTTCCTGACCACCCTTGCGCACCCCCGCCCCTAAGGAGGGCCCACCATTTTTGACACTCGCTCTTCCCCCTTCTTCACCGCTTGTACCTCGCCTCTTCTCTGGGCCTCTTTTCTTCTAGTGAATGTGTGCGCTGCGCGTCAGGCAATGGGGGGGAGAGGGAAGTTTGCCAGGGGAGCTGTACGCGCCGCCGAAACGAACGGCACATCAGACTTTTGCCCACGAGCGCTTGCTCTACGTCAACGTTATGCTATGATAAGCGCACCCTCCCAGCGGAACCTCTCTCATTCTTTCTGGCCTGGGCGCGCGCTTCTGCGTAGACGAGCACAGTGCAGCGTCAGCCGGTGCCCCCCTTCTCCCTCCTCTGCTACAGACTTTTGATGCCCTTCTCTCCCTCCCTCTCTGCGCTCTGAACTGTTTTCACTTTCCTCGGCTGCTGCTGCACGCACGGAACGGCATTCCTTGCTTGTGAAGCTGTGGCCTCTCAAGAAGCGGAGGTCTGTGTGATGCTGAAGGACTACTACGCCATTCTTGATGTTCTGCCGCGCGCCTCCGGCGAGGAGATTCGCCGCGCCTTCAAGCGTTTGGCACTCCAGTTTCATCCGGACAAGATTGGCGGTGACGCGGCGGCAGAGGTAGCTTCCACAGCACACACTGACGAGCACGGTCTCACCACAAGCAGAGCAGATACTTTATCGGCCACCGCTGAAACTGCCCGCTTAGATGCAGTGTCGACCTCGCGCCAATTGCGCGCGAGGGACTTCACGGACATTCAAGAGGCCTATGAGGTCCTGGGTGACGTCGCTCGGCGCTACCTATATGACATGAACTACAACGAGTTGTTGGCTCTTCAGCAGCAGCGTCAGGAGGAGGAGCAGCATCGCTGCGACGCCCACGCGCGAACTGTGGCCGAAGCAGTGAGGCGGGTTCAAGAGCGCGAGCGCTTGCGTCAGCAGCAGCAGCAGCAACAGAATCATCAGCCACACCACACCGACACATTTTCGGCAGCTGACTCTAGCAGCACCTCCGCGGGCCTTCGCACCAACGCCCTTGGTTCCTCTCTGCTCCAGTACACCCCGCTCCCCGCTCGGGGGAAAGAAGAGGAGGCCACAGGAGCTTCTTTGCTGCCCGTGCTGAGCGGCGATGCGGTGCAGAGCAAACAAGGGCGCCAAAAGCTAGAGCCAGCAGAGGAAAGGGGGGACAGCTGGTCGATAGAGGACCTTGAGGGTCGTGTGCGTGGCGACGGCCGAGCGTTGGGCGCTCGTTACTGTTCCACCATGCCGACACGGCCGCGCGAGGATGGCAGCCGCGATGATGAAGTCCGATCACGAAGAGAGGGCGGTGACCGCGATACTAACGAGTTTGCAGCCTCATATCAATACCAGACGCGCATCAGCTGCTCAGGCACCAAACACGCACGGCAGCGCATGGCGGCAACCGCGCCGCCCGCTTGTGTGCTTGCAGGCCCGGTAACGTTCAGCTGGGGTGATGCGGCCACCCAGACTTGCCCCTCTGTATCAGTGCGCGGCCGATCGCGAGAGAGACGGTGGCACCGTCACGCGCCGCCGCGCGACGGCGAAGAGACTGCGGAGCCCGAGCGGCCACTAGAGTACTACTATCAGCGCTCTATCGAACGCACACTGCGCGTCTTTTTCGGTGTACCCCATCTTGAGTGAGACATGGTGCTCCCTGCTTTTCATCTCTCAGACCCTCCCTGGGAACGCGTTTTGATAGTGTACGGACCACTTTTTTTTTCAACCACTGCGCTCTCTTGCCCCTTCACCGTGCGACCGTGAAGGGATGCGTCAACCTGTCTGTGTGTCTGTCTGTGTGTGTCTGTGTGTATTTTGGATTCGTTGGTGAACTGCCTCACCCCGCCCCCGCGTGTGCGCCACACGACCGCTTTATTCATAAAGCATTTTGATCTTCTCCTCCTCTTTTACTTCTGCCATTAGCGCGGGGCTCACAGAATGTACAATAGCCCTCTTTTGCACGTGTGCGTACGTGTGTGTGTGTGTGTGTGAGCGTTTCCTCTGCTTCTGCTATTATGAACTTGCCGGCCGGATGCCGCTCCTCCACACCGCTTTCCCGCGTCACCTTTACTTCAATCGTTTCCTGTGATTGGGGCGCCGGATGGGCGCGCGTGCCTGCTGCGTTTCTATGCCATTGCAATGCCGCAGCAACAGACATGGTAACGTGGAGGGCGCGGCTATCCTCTCTTCTCGCTCAACAGGAGGGGGGCGCTCAGCGAAAGAGAACCACAGCGCGTGCTTTTACAAGTGGAAGACGCCCTCGCAGACAAAGAGGGTGAGGGACTCATATACTTACCTCTTGATGGCAGAGCAGAGACGTCTACTGTGCAGCCTGGTGGACCTCAGTATAGCACGTTGGGGCGCCAGGGCAACGAGCGCCTGCGCAGGTCGAGGTGGTGGGTGTGGCGGGATCGTAGAGGCTATGCGCCTTCCCCCTCTCGAAAAGAAGGGGGCACCGTTTCAACGGAAGTTAACGGCTGCTTGCGCTTATGCGAGCCGCTGACGGTTGCGGGCGGCGGTACCCTGCGCGCTCTCTCGAGCGCACGCGCCAACACAGACACCTCTTCCGATGATATTCATCTCTGCCAAATGATCTGCTTTCCTCTCTCTCTTGCTGTGACCTACGCGAATGATAGACAATCGGCGAGTGCGATGCTCACGCCGTCGGCCGCCGCGGCCGACGTGGGGGAAGTCACGGAGGCCGATCTGGCCCTTCGCTTTCTGAACCACTGCCTCAGTAATGCAGTGCAGGTGCATTACCTCGTCACTAGCTCTTTTCAAGGGGGTGACTGGCAAACCTCCACGCTTCTGGGAGCTGAGGTCCAAACGTATATGCGGGAACTTCTTGCTGCCTATGCAGCCAACAGCGCGCTTCGACGCCAACTCGTGTCCGGAGACTCTTTGTATTACCTTCAGTGTTTGACAGATGAGACAACACGGACAGACTTCGTGCGTGTTGCGGCAGCACCGTCTTTTCCCTTTGCGTCTTCCTGATAAGGAGGAAGGAGAGAGGGGGGGTACGCAGAAGCCGCGTGCCGGACAGCCTCCGCTTCTCCTGAGGCGGCTAGTGGCGGGGGGTGACTGTAACAACGGGTTGCATGAGCGGTCACCCCCTTCACGCATGATCTTTTCACAGGTTTGAAAGCACATTGACAGAGAGGAGAGAGCACGCGTCCCCACAGAACCGCAGGTACCATTGCATACACGGTCGCCGATGGGATACGACGACGGCGCCCTGGGGCCTGTGGCTGGGGAAAAGAGGAAACTCGGATGAGGCCATCTCGCAGTGGATAGAGTGCATGCGCCTTTCACTTGAGCGCGGTGCTGCGTGGGCCGTTGCCGTGGGTTTACCAGTTCCACTTTCACGGTCTGTTGGGGAGTCTTAGCGTTGCTGAAGAAAGGGCTCCAACAGCCGCAGCCGCAACAAACACACACACACACACACAGACGCCAAAAAAAAAGGTAAAATATCGCTGCACGCTATTGTTGTGTATTCCAGTCGCGGCGTCGCGCATGTCTTTCTGCGACGCGTAAACCTCCTTCACCTCCCGCATCGCTACCCCATCCTCGACGCGAATCGGTTCCTCTTTTCCTCTCCCTCCGCTTCTCTTACTCTCAACTCGACGTCCCCAAATCACCCGGGGGGGGGGCAGGTGGGAAATTCAGAGGAAGCGCCGAGGCGCCCCAGCGAAACAAAAAAGACGCACACCACTGCGTAAAAACTCACAGAGCAAAAGAGGATAGAGAGAGAGAGAAGGTGCGCACCCACGCACACGAAGCACGCGGATAGCAGAAAGCCGCACATAGGGGTTCTCTCGCAGATACACTGTGCAACCGCAGAAGCACAGAGGCTGCTGCTCACAGATTGGCCCTCACCCACCTCCTCTCCCTCTCCACACGATTTCGGATCTGTACGACTTCCTCGTTAACACCTCTCAGCCACACGCCACATACAAACGTCTTCAGGCTTCGTGGGCAAACGTTGTTGAACCGACACCTTCGCGTTTTTATTCACCCTTTTCATCTTCTCCCCCGCGCAGGAGCTTTATATTGACCCATAGAGAAGGATCTGCTTATCCATACAGTGGTCGTTTTCTTCTGCTGCCTCGACAGCGACGTCGTGCGCACGGCTAATTGGTCCCACCCCCTTTTTTGTTCCACACATTTTTGGTGGCGTTAATGGGATCGCTTAGGTATTCACTCACTCCCACCCCTGTGCCTCTCACGACGAAAAGCAGCAGCAGTAGCAGTAGCAACATATCCCATCTCAATGGGGAGTGCTGAAGGAATCTTTCGTCTCTTTGGTATTGCGAGTGCGTTTACGCCCCTTTCTCAGTGCCTCCATCCGCTCATCTTTTTTTGATATATTGGCTTGCCTTCTTCTCCGTCACTCGCTCGACAGAAAAAGGGACCCGGGGGAGGGGGACGCGTTGCTGACGGGGCGTGAGGGGTGTCCGTTTGGCACTCTGGGATTAGCACTTGCCGCTGCGTTCAGCAGAGCCGGGCCGAAAAGTGTAGGAGGAAACGGACGCGAGAGGAGGCTGTGGAGAAAGCGGCTCCGGCGACTTTTTTTTTTGCATATCGCACGCACACTCTCCCAATTCATTCACTTGACACCATCGCCTGTGCAAGCCCGTAATGCTCGGCACGGTCGATGCCATCGACTACGACGGAGACCGCGTGCGCACAGTGGTGCTGCGATTTCCTCCTTTGCGCAGCGGTGACTCGGAGATCATCAAGGAGGTGCGACCGTGCGAGCGCATTGGCCAGGGCTCCTTCGGCACTGTGTACCGCGCTGTCTGCGGTGACTATCCACGCCTTGCCCTCAAAATTTCAACAGGCAAGAGCACGCGGCTGCGCCAGGAGCTGGAGGTGCTTAGCCGCGTGTGCACAAAAGGCCGGCTGCTGCTCCCGCGCTTTGAGTTCGGTGCGCTTAACAGGACAGCGGATTTGATTGTTATCGGCATGGAGCTATGTGTGCCCAGCACGCTACACGACCTTCTCCTTAGCACGCGTATCACCAGCGAAGCGGAGATGCTTTTCATAGCGCACCAAGCGGTTCAGGCGGTCTCCTACGTGCACATGGAGGGCTGCATCCACCGTGATATCAAGCTGCAGAACTATGTGTTTGACCTCGATGGCAACCTGAAGCTGATCGACTTCGGCCTTGCATGCAACTCGCTCAAGCCACCGCCAGGCGATGTGGTGGCGGGCACGGTGTCTTTTATGTCTCCCGAGATGGCGCATAATGCCCTTCACAAGGACAAACGCGTCAGCGTCGGCGTGGCTGCTGATGTGTGGTCGCTGGGCATTGTCCTCTTCTCCATTTTCACGCAGCGAAATCCGTACCCGTCGACAGAGACGCCAGCGCAGGCCGCCTGCAGCGCCTCTGGTGCGGCAGGCCATTCAGACGCCACGAGTGCTGTGGAGGGCGAAAAGGGCAACGCTGTGAGTCAGCGGCAGCGCATGAATGAGCGCCTGCTGCGCCGCGTGGCGGCGGGTGACTGGCAGTGGCCCGTCGGCATTACGGTGTCGCAAGACCTGAAGCAGCTTGTAAACTCCATTCTGGTCACGAACCCGGAGGAGCGACCCAGCGTGGACGCGATCCTGGCCAACAAACTTTGGAATTTACGGCGGCGCTATCCACCTGCGGCTGTGGCGGCGTTTCTCGGCGTGCAAGATGACTTTCTGCTATCTCACGATGAGGCGCATCTGATGCGTGCGGTGGAGGAGCGTAGCGCTGGCGTGGCAGCTTCGCTGCTGAACAGTCGCTTAAACAGCCCCTCGTTGGGCTCCAGCGGGGAAGACGGCGAGACGGACGCGCAGCACAGCAGCGGCGGCAGCGCACGCAACGGCGGCCTGCACGTGTCTGACACGGCAACACCTACAGCGCGCAGCTCACTCAAGGTGGTGCAGCGCTGCGGCGAGGGCGGTGTAGATGGGGCGGTCGCAGTGCAGGTATACGACGTTCGCGCGAGCACCCGCAAGCACAGCAAACCCATCCGCGAGATCTCTGTCGTCATGGCAGAGGAGACGGCCAAGACGCGCCGGTCCAAGTCCGCCCGACGAGCAAAAAGCGGGGTCTCGGCACCCTCATCGCGCGTTGCCTCGCGGGCATCGTCGACTGAGGGCAACGGGCGAAGCGCCTCCTCTGCTGGCGCTGCGCCGCAGCACCCTTCTGCGCATGCTCGTGCCGACAGCGGCAATGACGAATGCGAGGAGGGGGAGGTAGTGAGCCTCGGCATCAGCGCATCACAGCATGACCGCCAATGCAGGACGCCTGTGCGAGTGCAGCCTGCCCTGGACACCGCCGGCGCCAAAGCAGGCGAGCAGAGGAGTGGCGTATGCCATCCCTACGCGGCAGCAGAGCCTTCCTGTGCGACGCCACCTCTGCTCGCGCCCGACATGCAGCAGGGTGCCAGCAAGTCGCCGTGCGGCGCTTCATGCAGTGGAAGGGGGCGCGAACAAAGCCGCCTGAGGAATCGGCGTAGCGCGAGCGTGGAGCTTCTAGAGGATGCCAAGGCGACCATTGCGACGAGCTCGAAGGCTACCTCGCACTCTAGAGCTGCATCCGGCAGCCCAAGAAAGCGTGACAGGTCGCTGCGCCAGCCTTCCTCGTCAATCTTAATCGGTGAGGTCCGCGACCTCCCCGCGAAAGCGCCGCCCAGCACGGCTACAACGGTGTCGGCGCTCAAATCTGCCTTTATGCCAAAGCACCCAATCGCATCCTCGCTTGCCGCCGAAGACCTGTTGCCATCACCCTCGCGACAGGCATCGCTTTGGCGGCCGGGGCCCCAAAGGGCAGTCACTCCTTCCTCCACACCGAGGCGCGCGGGCCACACGGGGGCACCGGCGGCGATGAAGCGTGCACAGCGCGTTGCGCTCGAGCTTAGTGTGGGCGCTGTCTGGCAAGACGAGGCGGACAACCGCCGCATGCTCTCTGCGATGCTGCTGATCGAGCACGCGTGGCTGCTCGCGAGCTTTCGGTTGACCATCGAGGAGGACCAGGAGCGCTACAACATAATGTGGCTCGCAGAGGAGCAGGAGAAGTCCGCCGCCCACCCACACCGCTTCAGGGAAGTGACGCAGGTCGTCAGCAAGAAGTATCAGTACGGCTTCGTTTGTGACATGTGCGACTACGAGTTCCTCCCCAGCGGGCCCGAGGAAAAAGACTTGCATTTCTTTCACTGCCCATGCGGCCGTGACCTGTGCCCAGACTGCTACAGCACCTATCAGCGACAGTGCACCTGCCCCTGCTGCCTCGCGGTGCATCCAAACAGCTGTGTGCTGCGGGAGCACCTCCTGCAGACTGGCGGAACGCAGCACCGCAGCGGGTCGAGGAAGGCAAAGGCGGAGGTGCAGAGTGGGGCTCTGCCTTCCGCATCCCAAGCCGCTGCCAGCCTCAACGAGAAGGCTAGTGGATACGCGGCGCCGGCACCGCCTGTACTGCCTCGCCGTCGTGGCAGGCCCCCCAAGCAAGACAAGAACTGCTCTCCTGTTAAGCTGAAGGGCAGCCGAGCTACCAAAGACACGGGTCGGCGGCGTCGTTGTGCGCAGGACGCCCTTGGCATCAATGAGGACGAAGTGGATGAGGTGGCACAGATTCCCGCACCTCGTGTTTCGATTGCTGCGTTGCAGCAGCGGGAGGGGCGCAGCAGCAGCAGCAACGGCCCTTGCCGCGGCGCAGTAGCGGTGTCACACCGGCCAGAGGACGTGGACGTGAAGCAGCGCCCGGTAGGGAGTGTACCGGCGGGCCCATGGCGCCCCTTTGCGCGCTTCAAGAAGGACCGCCAGGATGAAGCAGCACGCCAACCGACGCCGGAGGAGCGCGATGCGTTGTTGAATGGAGAGTGGATTCGCCACTTTTATCTCTTTCCGCACCCCGAGTTGAGGCACGGTACAGCCTCCGGGACGAGAGCAGACGAGGAAGCGGAGGGGGAGGAGCCGTACGCGTTCGTCTATCACGCACAGCCGGGCCGCACCGGTGCCATTTTTCTGACAAGCGACTTTCCGATGCACTCGGCAGTGTTCTCCATGCTTGAGCGGCAGTTCTTTGTCGTGGATCAGGTGGACACGCTGGAGGGCGCCGATGCCACCCGCGCCACGTCGCTGCTGAGGGCAAAGGGCCACCCCGACCTCAGAATCGCTTTTCACGCGCTGCAAGACATTGTTGCGTATGACACGAACATGATGAAGCAGCAGCGCACTCCTGGTACTGTCTCGGTGTACCAGGCACCTCGCAGCGCCTACAGCTGCAACGGGGAGCCATTCCTGTACGTGCGGTGGTTCCGCTTTAACGAGAATCGCACCCTCAGCGCCTTTCTTCTCTCCCACGGGGGCGTTCAGGTTTTTGTGAACAACGAGTACGAGCTGCGCTGGTTTGACGAGCACCGCAAGTTCCTCATCCGCTACAACGGCGTATGTGAGCTAGTCGACGACAGTACCTTCGCATTGGCCCCGGCGATTAACCACCTCCTCTATGACTCGTTCGACGCGTAGGTGTTTAGCTGTGCGCCTCTTTCTCTGTGTGAGTCTGTGCGTGTGTGTGTATGGTGTGCTGCGCATCATCTCCTCGTCTGTTAGCTCACTGTCGTAGAAATCGTCGGTACATACCCCGATACTGCAAATATCCGCGCCGCTGTGCGCTGTATCACATACGGGATGCCCCCCCCGCCCCCCGCCCTCTTCTTCTCTGCCTTTGCGCTTTCATTTGGCCTTCGCACGTCTGCTTTCTATTTTTGTCTTCGTTTCTGTCATGCGGCTGTTCTATGGCGCTTTCACTACGCTTCCTGACTTGCGTCTGCCCGTCTGTCTGTGTAGAATGGTGAGCTGCGTTGTGCTGCTCGCCGCAGTGCGTGTAGGCTGCGTGAGAGGAGGCGCGGCGGCGTTGCCGCTCTTTGGGCCTCCGTCGGGGTGTGTCGAAACTCTTTGGGAGGCGTACCTCACACACATACACACGCGGGGGGAGGAGCGTCTCCTAACATCATCTTAACACTCCACCCCCGAGGGAGGCAAGAGAAGACAACACCGCAGAGGCGGTGGTGCGCAGAAAAGCAAACTGCTGCTTGGCAGCTTTTCGCTTATTCCACGCACCGAGACGGCTGTCGAATTCCTGGCGAAAGGGGCTGGAGAGGAACGGAATGTCATCTCTGCCTCTTCTCCAGCGCCAGACAGGACGGACTGGCCATGGTGGGCGCGAAAGAGAGGGAGGCGGACACATGCACAGTGCGCAATGTACCACGTTAGGGTGCGCTACGTCGACGCAGCCTCTCGCTCTTCCCATTCGCTTCTGTCTCTTTCTTGTCGTTTCCTCTTCGGATCTTTGCTAATGCTTAATCGCACCGACTTCGGTGGCTTGCTGAGACGCGGATGCTCATTGCACGCGGCTTGTGGCAGTCCTTCAGGCTCCAGAGAAGGTGCCACGCTGCCTCTTTCCTTCTCCTGTCTTCTCTTCGTGAAGGGCGCATCGCTGCACTTCCCCGTCGGCACACGGCGAGTACACCGATTGGATTTCCGGGCATATGTCCATGGAGACGTTCCGCGAGCGCACGCTGGCAACGCAGTACCAGCCACGCCAGCACCTCCCGCCCAACTTTAGCAATGTACTGAAGGAGTACGCGCGTGAGGTGCTGCGCAATCAGCCATCGGACATTTTGGAGTGGAGCGCGGCGTATTTCAGGAAGCTCGCCCTAGAGACGGACCCGCTGCAGGCAAGGCAGCCGCCGCCGGACCACTACACCCCCCTTGTCGAGGACCCTGAGCGAGCGAAGCTGGCAAACAAGATGGTAAAGGTGTTCTCGACGATGGACTTGTCGGGGAGCGGGCGGCTGCGTGTCTCTGAGGTGCGGCGAGTGCTGACTGAGGCTTTTGAACTGACGGAGTCGCAGGCGCTTTACCTTCTTACAGCGCCATTCACCACGATCATCGAGGACGACGGCAAGGGTGTCGCGGGCGATTTCATCGAGTACGGCCCGTTCTCCCATGCAGCGGTGCGCACCATCCAGTACTTTCAGCAGCACCAGGGCTTCTGCTTCGACATAGACCCTATCGATAGCTCCACAACGGTGCACGGCATGAACCGCTACGATGTCGAGCAAGGCTTTCTGCGCATCTTTCGCCTCCTGGACGGGGCAGGGACAGGCCGTCTGCTCCTCCACGACTACCAGGGGGCGTTGGAGAACGCACCTTACCACCTGACGCGCCGTGACATTCGCGTGCTGCGCATCGAGTGCGGGACATGCGGAGGCGAAGAGGACGGGGGCTTGCGAGAGGTAGAGTACGAGAAGGAGCTGCCGCACATGTTCGAACGCCTTCTTCTGGCCGAGGCATTCAACCTCTTCGACGAGGAGGGACAGAGCTGAGGAAGTGTGAGAAGGCTCTCAGCATACTGTTTTTGCCTTGGGCCACCTCCCTCTTTCTCGTCGCGCTCCACCCCGTTTCTCATGCTTTCCATATGCACGCTGCTCCACGCACTTCATACTCGCACGCAGCGAAGTGGACAAGGGGAGGACAGAGAAGCACACGCTGCTCACATGTAGAAAAAAAAGAGGCAAGAAAAAGAAACAGCGACGCAACGAAGAAGCTACAACCTCCACGCGCATCATCAACAGTGGGGAGGTGAGGGGCAGGGCACCAGCGGCAACAACAGCAACAACGACAGAAATGAGCGGTAGATGAAGCCCGTTCACTCATCCGAACAGGAACGTGCAACGCACAGCCCTCTCTCCCCCCTCTTGTCGGGTGCAGCTGCTGTTGCGCGTGCGCCTGTGGGGTCGCCCCCCCCGCCCTTTTCTTTCTCTCGCTCTCTTCCTCTTTCTTCTCCCCTTTGGCGCTGGTCCTATATCTATATGTATTCCGTTCAGAGTCGGGCATATGAACGCGGTCTCTTACGCCCCCCTCCTCCCCCCGCTTTATGGGCCCCTTCTCGTTATACACGCATTCGGTAGTGCGCTCTTTGCCGCTGTGGCGCGATGCCAAGCACAAATCAGCAGCATAACGAAAATCTGTAACGGCAAGGGTGGGTGGAGGGCGAATGGGCCTCTAGGGAGACTTCAAAGAGAAAAAATAAGATGAACGACACCCACAGAGATGCTCGATAAGCAGACCGAGGGAGTGACACCAATGATGGGGCTCGCACCAGCGGCCTACACCTACCCTCGCCATGCAGCTGCCTCTCCCTCCTCGGTGCCCGCACATGTCGTTTGTGGGACTCCTCCAGGTCTCTTTCCTCTCTACTGAAATGGACGCGGTGGCCTTCGGGCGGAACAGCGACCCTGACCGCGTCGCAGCGTTCACGCTGGGGTTACATTGGCTGCAGAGTCCAAAGGAAAGTGACTTGATGCGAGCGGCGTGCGCCTTCCCACTTTTTCGCTTCGTTGCATACTCTCTGCCCCCCCCATAAACCTTAACGTTTCCTCTCCTTCCCTTACCCTACGTCTCCATCCGCTTCATCGTTAGCCACAGAAGCGTGTGCGGGTGCCGTGGGGTTCGCCGTACTTTTTGTTCTCTTGCGTCCGAGGCGCCTCCTGCCTTCGCCTGCGCTACTCCCGTTACAACTTCAGCTTGTCCAGCGCCGTGAGCACGCGCACAAATATCTGTATCGGCATCAATTCTTCTTGAGTTATCTTTAGTCGCGCTGAGAGAGGATGGACATCATCACACTGCTTGCTCTCGCTCAGAGTGCGGTAGACGCGGGTAATGTGAAGGCTGCCTGCGAGTTCTACGAGGTGGCTCTTTCCCAGGCTCCAAACAATGACGAGGTGCTGGAGGCCTATGCAGAAATCATGATTCACCACGCCCAGGATATTCCTCGCGCGCAGCAGATGCTTCGCCATGCGATCGACATCAACCCGAATCAGGGGTACGTCAAGTACCTGAACTTAGCGCAACTCTGTGAGGCCAAGGAGGCGCTCCAGTGCTACGAAAAGGCGTACGAGATCGCCAGTCTCATGCTACACGGTTGCCGAAAAAAGAAGATGAAGAGGGCACTTCAGGAGACCATGGCGACGATTTGCTGCGCCGTGGCGGAGCTCTACCTGACCGATCTCTGCTTCGAAGAAAACGCGGAGCAGCAGTGTGAGCAGGCGGTGGTCCGCGCGCTGGATCTCAACAGCGACATTGTTGAGCCGCACCAGCTGCAGGCGTCCCTTCGCCTCAGTCAATGTCGCCCAGACGAGGCGCTACAGTCGCTGCGTCGTGCCGTGGATGTGACGCATCGCCTCCCCGAGGAGCATCAGCCCACGTACGAATCCAAGATCGAGCTAGGCCGACTGTTGATGCAGGTCGACCCGGCCGAGGCTTTTCAATTTCTTCTTGAGGTGCTCCAATATGGCGACAATAATCCCTACGTGTGGTTCCTGCTCGGAGAGAGTGCTCGCATGCGGGGTCGATACGCTGACGCCGCGCGCCTCCTGCGACGCGCGCGAGTCATGCTGGTAGTCTCAAGCGGCGACGCCGCGGCGCTGAAGGAGGTGGATGAGGCCATTAGCGTTCTGGTGCAGGAAATGGGCGGCCCGCAGGCCGCCGCGCAGGTGAAGGACCTGGACCACCCCTACCCGCTCGAGCTGCTTCAGGCTGAAGATGAGCAGGGAGCGGAGGAGGATGGGGACGATGAACTGGCAGAGCCGGAGCGAGAGCCGTGGGATGCCGAAGACCATGCCTAGTGGTGACTTTTCCTTTTCGAGGGAAAAGGTCGCCCTCTGCTTTCTCCGCTACTGCGCGGTAGTACCATGCTACACAGGCGTGGCGCGTAGTGTGTCGTGGTGGGGGTCGTGTATGCCTCGCCCTTTGCGTCTTTGTCACTTCTATGGCGTCCCCCTTTTTCTCGAGGCTCACCTCCGCCCTGTCCTGCCCACCAGCGGCATTCTTTTCTGTTGTGTGCGAGTGTGTGCGTTTCGCGTGTAAATGTATACGAATAACATTCGATAAGGCCACTGAAACACGGACAAACCGGCCCCTCCCCCACCCCCAAAAAAAACACATCGCGAGTCCTTGCCCCCTCCCCTCCTCCCCCTACATACACACCGAACAAAAAGTGGCGGACTGGCGACACGGGCATGCAACTGCCACTCTCCTGCACGCAGGTGAGAGTTGTGCGTGACAAGTGATCTTGCGCTTGTCACCATTTTCACTAACTAGGGGCCTCTTTCGTGGTCAGCCATCGAGTTTGGTGTCCATGCAGCCGATCTCTTGAAGTGTGGGATAGGCGCGCCGGTGGTTCTCTCATCGTGCCACCTCTCCATGCCCACGTCTCACTCTGCTGCACCACAGCTGCGGCATCTTTTAGGCGTGGCACCGCTCTGTTTCGTTGCTTCCTCTCTCTCTTATGCACCATTTATCCTCCTGCTGCATCTCCGTCTGCCACGCCGGCGCTCCTCTCGATTGGAGAAGACTGAGGCGGCTGAGCGCTACGCTGCACGCCACGAGTAACGGAGCAGAATAAAAGGACGTCCCGCCAAGGACAAGAGGAAGAGTGGGGCAGAGGTTGTGCGCAACAGTGGCAATCAGAAGATTGGTGTGCTGTGAGCGTGACGTTGCCCCCCCCCCCTGCGCAGGTGCGTGTGTGTTTGTGCGTTCGTGGGAGGAGGAGGGGAGGAACGGACCAGGTGGAGCCGACTCACACGCCAACATACACTGGAAGCCACCCGCGCATAGAGGCACACTTCGCTTATAGAGGAGAGGAGGGCGGGAGGTTGTCAAAGGCCAGGTGAGCGGCAGAGAGACCCTCTTTCCACCTTTCCATTCTTTCGCCGCACACGCGCAGGCATTGCATTCACCAGACGTGCTGGCAACTATGACAGACGGCCAAGACCGGCACTTTCATCTCAACTTGCAAAAGACACACACCCACACACTCATATCGGCTCTCATTGGCAACTTCGTTAGGTGTGTGCGTGTGGCTCGCCCACTCACGCTCTTCTTGTAACGCTCTCTACGTTCTTATTTCGGCATGAGTTTGTTCACGCATCCTGGCCGTGTCGAGGTCTCCTCCGGCGACAGCGAGCTAGACTCGATCGCTTCTAGCATCGCTGACTCTGCCGATGAGCTCATCGAAGAGCTCGCCCGAATGGCCTTGGCCGGGCACTACAGCGGCGCGCCACGTGCGTATGAAACTAATGAACTCCTCCAGGGTCGGGGAATGGTCCGTCGTCCACGCGACGTGGCATACCCACGACCCAGCGTAGGCCCGCCACGACAGCCGACCTCTTCGTCACCTGCAAGTTCTAGTGGTCCCCCTTCCTATCAGGGCCGTGAGCGGTCAAACACACGGGACGCTTCTTCTTGGCCTCAATGCGTCCCTTACGACGCGGACGAGGCGGAAAGGGACGCGTGCGCGCTGGAGAAGATGTACCGGCGCCTCGCCCGTGAATATCGGGGAGGGGCGCGCAGCGTTGGCCCCGCTGCTAGTCCGACGAAAGCTGCCGGAACTGGCAAGCACCGTTATACTGTGGCCAACGGCGATAGCGCGTGGCCTCCTCTTTCCGATGCGGCCGCTGCGGCTCGCAGGACAAACCGCAGGTTGGATGAACGAGCTCAATTGCGACTTGCGGTGCTGAGCAAGGCTCCACTTGCGCGTCGAGCGGAGAAGTACGAGAGGCGTAAAGAGCGGGAGGCGGCGGCGCGAAGGCATCCAAAGCCTCTGCGTGTGTCTGCCAAGGCAGTCAAGCGCGGGACGCGACTTTTTCTTGAGGCGCAGGAGAGGGCAAACAACACGAGGAGGATGCAGGAGTCGCTGGCGCGGCAGAAAGCGGCGCAGGAAAAGAGGGAGTGCACCTTTCACCCTTCCGTCTCGAACTACGCAGCACAGCTGGCGGCGGACGGGGCATATTGCTCGTTGGAGAGCCGACTGGCGAATCAGGCCGCGCACGACGAGAAGCGACTGCGGCTGCGGCTTGAGCGGGAGGTGGAGCTCGAGAAAGAGTGCACATTCAAACCGACTCTCTCTCCTGGTACTGAGGAGCTGCTGCCGATTTTGCGCTGCCGCCGCGAGCGACGCCATCTCCGCCGCACTTTGCGCACCTCAGGTTGCGAACGCTTGAGGAGGAGTCGCAGAGGCCGCGTGTCATCTCCGACACATGAGCCATTTGAGGCCGGCGAGCGACTGTACCGCGACGGCGGTGAGCGTCTGCTGCGTCAGCAGGTACGACTGCAGAGAATGACGGCAAAAGAGCAGCGCCACGTCGTCGGAGGCGGGCTTCGGCTGTCCCATGCCGATGCGCAGCAGCTCGCCGATCGCCTCACAGCGTGGGCGGCGGCGTGTGCAATGAATCGGGAAGAACTGCGGCTTGCCTTGGAGCAGCAGGAGCGCGAACCCGCATACGCCGGTGCGAAACGGGAGGTGCCGACTGGGCAAGTAGACGGCCTTCCATTGAGGCGGGCTGCGTCGAATCTCAATGGCTCTGTCTTTGCACCGCCCCTCGCGAAACTGCCGGGGAGCGACCGGGGCAGCAGCGGGCCTGCAACATCTGCTGCCATGGTGCCGCCGCCACTTCGCAGCGGCCACTACTATGCTCCCTCTAAGACCTCAGCGAGGGGTTGTAGTGCGGCTCAACATCCAGAAGTGTCGCTCGAGGCATTGAATAGAGCACGCCCGGTGCGACTTCATGCAGACGCCGCCTTCGTGGCGACGGGCGCTGGTGCCATTCGCTCTCAGGCGTCGCCTTCGGCGCCGGCGAGAAGTCCGGCAGTGGACGTATCGGTGCAGAAAGAGCTGCTGCGCATTCACCTCGGCGCTCTCTTTTACAAGTACGCCACCTTTCCCACTGCCACTGCTGTGTGCCTCGCGCAGATCAAGCAGCAGGTTCGCTGCTACTACCCAGAAGACTCTGGCATTGTGGCCGCACTCGCTTCCTCCTTCACGAAGGAACAGGAGCTCATCACCAAGACAGACTTCATGGCAGCGCTCGCGCGCTACGTGGTCGAGCATGGGATTCAGCCGTGGTGCCTGCCGCATCGCAGCGTCCCCAATGCATTTGTGAACGAGCCGTACAGCTCCAGGACGTCTTCTCATCCCAGTTCGGCGGCTGCCGTAGCGACGAGTGATTCGGTGAGCTCCAGTGACTTGTCGCATACGCTGAGCAATGATGCGGTGGTTTCTACACCGTCGTGGACGGGGACAAGAACCAGCAGCGGTGCACCTGATCTCCGAAACGAAGTTGACTGCTGGGCAGTCGCACTCGCAACGGAGGGCGCTTGTAAAAATGAAACCAAAGAAAAACCGCTTCGAACGCACATTTACGCGGCTCCTTTGTATCCCCACTGCTCCCCGCCAACACGGGCACAAGCTGTTCCCACGCCCAAGCTTGGTGAAGAGACAGGCGTAGGGACTGCTCTGACAGCGACGCGGCGTGGCGTCGCCGCTGACAAGCCGAAGGAGACCACCTGTGATGGCTCTCAAAGTCGCGCTCTCTCGAAGCGCACGCGGCCGTTGCTGACTTCGACCGTCACTGCCGAACTAGTGCGCGGCTATGAGGACTACGTGCAGCGGCAGCGTCGCGCCATCGATCGAGCGCGTGCGGCAAGCGGCGAAGGTCGAAACAAGTTGGGGGAGATATGTACATTCCGCCCCACCTTGACTCCGCGCAGCGTGATGCTGAGTGACAGGAATCTCGAGAAGCGCATGGCGTACGCGCGTGAGCTGCACCTGCGAAAGCATCGTCTCCACTTACTCCACACTGCAGTGCTGGCGGAGCAAAGTGGTAAAGGGGGCTCCCCAGGAGCCGCTGGGTCAGGGGGCGGAGCCGCGACGTGTGGCGCTCTCGCCTCTACGCAGACACCACCGCCGACGCCTTCCACACAGCATCCGTCGACGCCGCTCTCTAGTGCTTCGCCGCTGTCGTGCTGCAGCCCGTTGATCGAAGTGTCGAGTCTATCGTGCAGCACCCCACGGCACGAAAGTGGTAGCGCGCCGTCGAAACCTACACGAACACTGCCGTCTACTCACGAGGATCGTGCCGCAGGGGATGCAGGCCTGAGTCAGGCAATGGCCGTGCTGGAGCAGCTGCTAAAGGATACGGCACGCAAAGAATGCTCAACGCAGACAGCGGAGGCTGCGGTGAGGGAGCTGCCGCCTTCTCTTTCAGTGCAGGGCGCGACTCTCAGTGCGGTTCATGACGCTGAGATGACTGCGAGGGACGTTCGTGATGCAACACAGACGGTCGACACTGCGCCGCAGTATCAGTTTTGTGTAACGAGGCCGGCGCAGCCTATCTTGTCTGCGGAGGAGGAGCACCTTGCACCTCGGCACTCTGAGAAGACCTTACGCGCCGCTGATTAAGAGACAGCGAGTTCGTCGTGTGTGTGTGCTCGTGTGCTTGGCCCTAATTGCTTCTCTGCGAAGTCCCCTTGCAGCCCCCGGCTATGTACTCTGCACTCGTGTCTTGGAGACCGCTGATTGGTTCTCGTCGGGGGCAGGCCCGCCTGTGCCTTTCTGAGGAGGTTGGGCAGCGTGCGAGGAATGGAATCGGCCACACAGAGAGGAGGCTGAGGGAGAAAACGGAATAGGTGCGCGACCCGCCAGTGCAACGGCATTCCCCTCCCCCTCCAGGAGCAGAGATGAGCACAAAGATTCGCACCTGCACTGAGCGCGCGTTCTCCGAGGAGGCTCTTTACTGTTTCTCGTGCTCTCTGGCACTTTTTTTTACTCCTTGCTCTTTTCCTCATCGTCAAGCGGCTCCTCGGCCGATGAGAAGAGAAGGCGCTCTGCTTTCAAGGGCGACTCAGTAGATGACATCAACGCTACGAACCGGACGGCGCCTGGGAATGGTATTGTGGAGGAGGTGGAGCGGGAGGGCGGGGATGCATGTGTTTCAGGTCGGCTTCCTGCCTTCACCACGCTTCCGTCTCTGCAGGAGAGAGAGCGACATGCGGAAGGGGGTCCACTCGAGTGTATCGAGCCCACCCGTGCACACTGCAACCGCAGGAGAGGGCTGTGTGACGCGTTGTCCCTCTAAAAAGGCCCCTGCCCATTTGACCTCTCTCGTACGTGGCACACTAAGGCAACCTGTCGACAGGCTTCTTCCTCCGTCCCGGTAAATCGTCGTCCACTCTATTGCTTTCCATGTCCTCCTCCTCCTCATTGTTCGCGTTTGACCACCGATGACGCGCACCAACATCCCATCACGTGAGCGTGTGCGTGCGTTCTCACATGCGCGCCCCGCCACATTCGAAACACAAAGATCTCGCATCGACTGCGGTGGCCTCTCTTTGCGCTCTACACGTCGACGTGCCAAACAAAGCGCTTTACAGGAGATCGCGATGGGCGACCCCTTTGTGCGCCCTGGGCTGGAGTATGCCCCACATGTCGAGCAGGTGCTGCTGAAGCACGAGGGAACTATGACGCTGGAGACCACCAAGGATGACTGGATTCGGTATCAGCACCGCGATACACTTGCGGCCCTCATTGAGCACCGCGACCAGCTCGAGTACCTGTGCATTGCCGAAAACGTACCGCCGGCCAAGATGGAGAGGATTTTACTCGAACGCATGGTGGACCCGATCGCCAAACGCTGATGTGCGCTTGCATTTCAAGATGTTCACTCGCTCGATGTGTGTGTGTGTGTGTGTTTATTCCAGAAAGCGCATGATGCACCGGTGCAAGTATGTCTGGCAAGCTCTTTTGCCCTCACCTCATCCGCCCAGCAGCTGCTTGCCGCTCCTCCTGGCTCTTCCTTTGGCGAGGGGGAGGGGAACACCTCAGTGCGTGGTGCCGCCGAGTCCAGTGCCCCACGCGTTGCGTATGGAAGTCAAGCAGCCCTCTTTATCTCCTGCCCGCGCTAAACCATTCATTGGGCGGTAGTAGGTTCCAGTGCCTACGACACGGGACCAGAGAGAGGAGGGGAGGGGCAGCGCGATGCAGTGATGCAAATCTCGGCTGTCAGTTCGTGGATGGCGTCGCGCCGCAACGACCTTTGCCAATCCTGATGACAGGCCCGGCGTCAGTGTGACGCGGCCGTATCGCATTCGCCCCTCGCACGCCTCGCCAAATTTCGGAGCCTAAGCCACATTGGCGGATGCAGGCAGTAATGCGCAGTCTAAGGGGCGCGGCTTCGATCTAACCTACGTAGTTGCATGGTGCGCTGAGTTGGTGGAAGGGGCCGTCGTCAGATGACTGAGCTGGATGCGTGGTCGAAACGACCGTTTCTTGGCGTCTGCTTCGCACTACTACGCGGTGAGTGTGCCACAGGGCGCGGCAGAGCTGAGCTGAGCTCGCGCCGTTGGGCAGGGAGGAGGCATCAACGAAGGATCCGGAAAAAAATCGAACAAAACGCGACATGCCCACCCCGTGAGCTGTGCTGCGAAACTCTGCGCTGTCACTGAGGAGGGGGACGTGACGCTTTGGTACTTGTGCTCGCATTGGAGGCGCTCTGCCGCCCTTATCTGCGCACTACTACTGGATCCACATTTCCTGCTTTTTTGCCATCTCCTCCTTGTCGCTCGCCACTGTTGCACACACGCGCATGCACCGCGGCAAGTTGCGCTTCCCTAAACGAAGCTTTGTGTGCGCGCGTGCCGACAATGCGAACTGGAGCGCGCTGCTGCTGCTCCTTTGCCGGTGGCGCACTCGCATGGCCACCTAGCCGTTCCATCGCAGCTGCCTGTGGCGGCTCGCATGCTGCTCCTCTAACGCAGCGTCGACATCAGACCCGCATACCCAACAAAGGGTATCGTCAGCAACCTGCCGTCCCAGATCGCATGAAGGACGCGATGGCCACCTTCGGCGTGGATATGCACAGCGTGAGCCTCGACGAGGACCCCCCGTACGTCCAGGAGCATCAGCGGCAGCGTATGCTGCAGGAGGTGATGTCCAGCCCACAAAACTTGAAGAGCCTCTCTAAGATGGACCGCCTGCGGTCGGCGCTCGATCACGTGCGCAACGAGCCCGCTGGGCATGAGAAGTGGAACGAGGTGTACCTCTTTCTGCGCACGACGGAGATGTGCACGGAGGTGTCGGCTAGCGACTCGGACGTGATGCCGAAAGGCAAGAAGCTCTGGATCGAGCTGGAGCTGTGCGAGGAGAAGCGGGTGCCGGTGCTGCTGGCGCTACCGAACGGAATGCCGGTGCTGCCCATCTTTACCATGGAGGAGTACATGGACGCGTACTTCTTGCGAACGAACGTGTACGACTCCTGCTGGTTCCCTGTGCCGCGCAATGGAACGCAGTGGGAGGAGTTCTGCAAGCTTCCTTTTCCCGTGTGTGCCACCGGGAACCTTCAGCACTTTAGCACTCTAGCGACCGTTGCCCTCGGGGGCCACCAGCTCGGGATTCTCGTCAATCCGGGCATGCGCTCCAGCAAGTTCATCTCGTACCCGGAAATGGTCTCCTTAGCGCGCCTCCAGCGTCAACCGCGAAGCCACCGTCGACGGTTGGTGACGCGGTGCGCCACGATAGAGGGCAGCTCCGCCGCCGCCGCTGACGTAGGGGAGCCGCTCTTTGACGAAAATTTGATGGTGACCTTCGACACAACAAAGATGCCGCTGACGCGGCTCGAGCCGCAGGACCTCGCCACCTGCGTGGCGCAGCGGCCGCCCATTCCACCTGTTGCGCAGCTTGAGTTGCACCTGCTGTTACACGTGTATCCAGATATTGAGTTCGTCTACATCCGCACGGTTGATCGACCGCGTTGGCGACGAATGTTAGGCGCTGCCGAGAAGATGACGCAAATCGACGTGGTCTGCAACCCTAATCACAAGCCGGACAAAAGCTTCTTTGAGCATCTGTGTCAGTGGAGCTTTATGAAAGAGTTCAATAGCGACGTTCACTTAGAGCTGACGAGCGACGCTCCCGTGCCGGCGGACCCTACGAGCGACCTCATGTGCGTGTACTCGAACGCGTCAGATGGGAAGCTATTGAGGGCCATGTCGACCTTCAAGGGACGCACTCTTGCTGACCAACTGGGCTTCAACGAGCCCATCACAGACGCCCAAGGCAACAAGCCGTACGAGCGCTACGTGAGCTACTTTTGAGAGATGGCAGTTAGAAAGGGAGCGAGGGAGGGTGTGCAAAGGCACTCGTGGCGAGGTGCACTGCGCCACCTTTCGAGCGGGTGGACGTGGCCTTTTCTCGCCTCGTTCGCAGTGCCGGTCGAGTCGTGGCTGCTGGCGGGGCGTCCCATGGCCCCTGCTGTACGCACAGGGAGTGAAAAGGCGAAAGAGAGGGTGTGCATCTCTTACCAGCACGTCAGAAAAGCTGCGGAGCCACTTGAGCAGCCGCGAAGGTTGAGGTGAAACGGGCGCTTTTACAAACGCCGCTTCTGTATTGAGAGATGATGCGCAGATGCGCGGGGCGGCGCTGTGCTTTGTGTGTACTATCGCGGTACTGGCGCGCAACATAGTCGGCTTGACCTTCGCTTATCTATTCTCCGTTGCACCGCCTTCGCGCCGCAAGACAGCCCCCCTCCCCACTTCCTCTCGTTCCTTCCGCAAGACCTAAATACAGGCACATACGCACAAGCTCTGCTTCGCATCATCACCACCACTACCACACACACAGGCCTCTGGTGCACGTTCGAGGCTACTGCCGCTCAGCCCACCTCGTGCGCACCTCTGCCTTCACCTCTCCCCAGCGCATTAAAAAAACCATTGCCGCGATTCTACCGATAACGCGAGATTCTTTATGATGAGCTTTGAAATCATGTCCTTCACAAAGGGAACCAAGGCAGTCCAGGATGTCATCAGTTTCCTGCAGACAATGGGGCGGCTCAAGGACACGGCTCGGCGCGGCTGGGTGGAGAATCAGATTAGCCATCCCGAGTCGGTTAGTGACCACATGTACCGCATGTCGCTCATGTGTATGATGTGCCCTGACACCTCGCTAGATAGGGATAGGATGATCAGGATGGCTCTCTGCCACGACACAGGCGAGAGCATTATCGGCGATATCTCCCCAGCCATGAAGGTTCCCAAGGAGGTGAAGAAGCAGCAGGAGGCGCAGGCGGTGTTGGACTTGTGCAAACTGGTTTCTTCATCGCCCAACACAAGCTTCAGCAGGGAGCTGGGCGACTTGTTCCACGAGTACGAGGCGCAGGAGACTGCCGAGTCGCGCTTTGTCAAAGATATGGACATGCTGGAGATGATTGTGCAGGCGCACAGTTACGAGTCTATGCACCCTGGCAAAGACCTGAGCAGCTTCTTCAAGTCCGGCGCTGGCATCCAGCACCCGTGGGCCCGCGCCATCTTTGAGACGCTTGTCGAAACGCGCCCTTACGTACTGTGCGAGAAGGCGGAGCAGGCGAAGAAGGAGTCGAAGATGTGACCGGCTGCATGCGTCACGCGCGCGTGTTGAATTTTTCATATGTGTTTGCGCGCTTACCTCTCTTCCTTTCATGCTCCCTGCTCTCTTGTGCTGTAGGCGACCTGCAACGAGGCGGGCGCGTGCATCTGTGAGGGGCCCCCGACCGCGTAGGACTACTACATCCGCGTCTCTTCAAAGCGGCCGCAGCTGCAAAAGCGCCGGTCAAGCTCTGACACCGCAAGAAAACGGGTGCAGAGACACATTTTTTAGTTGCATTGAGCACCTTCTGCGCTCTCTCTCACTGCCTCGAGCACACAATGAGCTACTTCTTGATCATCACGTCGTCGTAACGCAGGGTTGCGTGGGCGGCCGGAGCTCGTAGTCAAGCTCTACCGTCGCAGCGGCAGCGGCGCCCTTTCTTGCTCTCCCCCTTGATCGAGAGCAGGGGGGGGTGCGATCTTTACGTGTGCTTGCCACCGAGCATGTACGGAGGGACAAAAAAGAACATGGCGGAGCGTGCTGCCCCCTTTCCCCACATCAACGCCACATCGTCGTGCGCTCTTCCCTCCCGCCTTCTTTTTCCCGCTCTGCTTCTCCTGTCCTCCCGGTCGTGCCCGACGCACATCTGCACAAGCGTCTGCCTTCGTGCACCATCATCGACCTTTGGTGGCGTGAGGGTACGTCGTCGCCCACAACGCGCACGAAGAGGGGCAGCCTTGACCTCTGCAGTGGGCGGCCCTCCTGCCTCGTGTCGCACGGCCACACGTTGACGCAGGAGACGCTGGCCCGGCTCTAGCGGCCATTGTATCTCTTTCCTCTCTTTACCACCCGTGTCCACACGTCAGCACACACACACACACACAGAGGTGCACCCGCACACAAAAGGTATACGAACTCGCTCGAACAAAATTTGTGGAAAACGCAGCGTAGAATGGCGCACTACGGCGACCCTGAGGCACACCGGCTCATCCTCGAAGAGTTCTCTGCCATACCTGCCGCGCCGCGTTTTATGGCGTACCTCAAAGCTGCCGTGATGGGTTCTCAGGGCTCGGACGTTGGGCTGCAGCAGCTGCGCGTCTTCTCTGACGATTGTGAGGGGGCAGATCCGCACCTGGAGGTGGCGTTGGCGCTGTTATCTCTCACGGTACTGGCCTCCAAGGCACATCCGGACTTTCGGGCCCAGCAGAAACGCGTGCGGGAGTTGATAGAGCGCCAACGGGCGGCGCTAATTCAGCGGGCAAAGCGAAGGAAAAGTTCTCCGTGCGACAGCAGCACGGGCGCTCGCGGGAGCGCTGCCGTCCCCTCGACGTTTGCGTCGAGCACCAGCTTGACCGCACTCCCCATTCCATTCCCCAGCTCTGGCGGTCGCAGGGTCTTTGCGGCGGCCGCCGCGAGCGTGGCCATGGAGGGCAGGGAGGAGAAGCTGACCGCGACACAGGAGTGGGAGCAGTCGATGGAGATTCTCAACTACTGCGAGGCCTACGCGAATTACCTCGGCGGCTTCATTGAGCTGTGGTATGAGCTGTTCGGCCCAAACTACTGCTACCACCGCGATGTCTTAGCAAACAGCGTCTTCGACGAGGGCGATGACAGCGATTGGGAGGGGGCGCGGGCGCGGTCGCCAGAGGCGGGCGAGCGGACATCGCCGCGTTCGCCACGGCTCCGCCTGCCATCATCCCAACGATCGCACCGGCAACCGCACGCTCGACGCTGTCAGTTATCGCCGTGCGGCCCCCAGGTGCCTCCGCACTTGTACGCCGTGCGCTGGAGTGGCATCTTAACCCCGCAGAGGCGGGCCTGGTTTGACGGACTCCACAACGTGGTGAAGGAGTTACTCGTTCGCATCCTGCACCGCGAGCTGCCGCTGGAGCTGTATCTCCTTTTCATCCAGTACGCCAATCTTTCCCTCCGCGTGTACTTACTGCAAACATTGGCAGAGGTGTTTGAGTGGACGTCTCACTGCGTCGACGTGATTTACTACGTGCACGCCATGCGGCAGAGCTACAGCATCCAGTGCGAGATGTCGCAGCTGCAGCGCATGTGGTCTGCGTTTGACTTGTACGACAGCCGTTTCCTCGTTGACTGCCGCGAGTTCAACAAGATGTACACGGACTCTCAAGGCGCCTTCTCGGAACAGCGAGAGGTGTTGCCCAGCAAATCATCGACAGCAGCGCGAACGCTGGACTCGGAGACAAATGCAGCGGCCACCACGGTGGCGTTGCCGACGGCAGTCGAAAGCGGCGGCCCAGCCCAACAAAGCTCCCGCGATGGCGGCGGCAGCGGTGCCCGTGAGTATCCCTACACACTCGCTATGGCGGCAGCATCGGCAACGGCCCCGCTGCCCGATCTCGCCACTGTTGGCAGCGGACGACTGCAGCGGATCTTTCCATCGCGTGACGCAGCGGGCAGCATGTCGCCAGCAGCCGCTGGCGCTGGTCGCTCTACCGGGTCGATCACTCCAGACTACGAGGCGCTGTCTTCCGCGAGCGAATATGAAGCGGCGGCCGCCCCTGCTGGCGTTTCGAAGCGCGCCGTATACCTGCCACTCTTTTACACCTGTTGCTGCTTCACGTGGCTACTCCAGCGCACATTCTGGAGCATGTATGGACGGTGCTCCCTCCTGTTTGAAAGCTGCCTTGGCATCGAGGTTGCGCCACAGATGTCACCGGCGGCTGGCCCCAGTGAGACCAACGGAGGAGATGCACCTGTGCTATTCACCACGGCCCACCTGGCCACGCGGCAACGCGTCAGTGTCGCAGGCAGTACTGGCCTCCCGAGCTTACCGGCCTCTCCCTCTGCTCCAACGCCGCGCGTGGACAGCGAGTTCGCAGCGAGAGGAGGCTCTGCGCCCACCTCGGTCATGAGCGTCACCACCACCCGGAACAACGTCACGACGCACCGAAGCGCATTAGAGGTGCCCTCGCGCGACGGCTACAGCGTCTCCGCAGCGGGCGGGCTGCTGCAGGCACCACAAACCCATTCCTGCGGCTTGCCGTCACCAATACCGTCAGGGCAGCAGGCGACATTTTCGGCCGAGGCAGCGAGCAGACACGCGCGACCGCATGTGGTAGTTGACGGCGCAGGAGCTGAAGCAGCTGCAGGGAAGCTGACGCGGCAGACCGCAGCGTCTGCGCCAGTAGACGAAAAAGGGCGAGAGAAGGGCGCTGCGACGTCTTGGGTGTCCGCCCTCGGCCGGCTCCTGCAGCGAGGCCAGCGTCGTCCCTGCTGCGAAGCGGCAGCTAATTCCGGCGCTCGAGACGCTGGGGACATGACTAGCACGACCCAGTGCACCCGGCGTGTCTCCTCCCTTTCCCTTGCCGTTGCTCCTGGAGCGTCGCCGCCTCTCTCCGCCGCAGCCGATGACAGTGGCGGGGGCGTGAGGAATTCCCTGCTGCTGGAAAACTCAGGGGCTCCGTTCCACCTTCAGTACACTCATCGCACACGTGAGATTCAGCTCTACGAGGACCCCTCCGTCACGTTCACGAATGCCAGCGGCGACGGCAAAGACGCGAACACGCTCTTCTTCGAGGAGTTCTACTTTCTCCGGGAGACGGGGTGTTATGTCTTGTCGCATGCCGTTCGCAGCCTCACATGCTACCCCCGCTACCCCGCCACATTGCTCATACTGACAGACAACACCACTCGACCAGGGCGAATCTCGTGGCGCAATAACAAGTTCTCCGTCCTTTCCTTTTCAGGAGATGACGGAGACGGGCGACAGGGCCTGATGCCGTGGGTGCTTTGCGCGGTCATTCCGCACACGCGACTCTCCTCCGTCCGTAGCGTGCGAGCGAGGCAGGAAAAGGCGCTGCTGAAGCATATCGTATTTCAGGTCGCAGGCTCGAAGAGTTCACGTGTGAGCTTCTGCACCTCTAACTCCATCTTTTTCGTTCTCAACAGCGGTGGTGAGATGGACGGCGGTCGGCTCTACTTTGCGCTACACCTCCACGTCGATCAATCTGCCCTGGGGCTCATGGAGTCCTCCATCGACAGGGCGATGAAGCTGGAGAGTCAGTGGGCGTTTCGAGCTCTTGGCGAGCTTCATGTCAGCTGGGCCATGTCGTGCACGTGCAACGAGGCGCTGCGCGTGGCATCGCGGATCGGCTCAGGCGAAGCCGAGTCCTCGCCGCGCTCACGCGTGCGAGCGTGAGTGTCTACTTGTATGAAAAGGGGGGGCGAACCAAGCGTACACTCGAGCACGACCGCCGTGGTGCTTAGTGGATTGACTTGCACAAGAGATAAGGCGTGCGACGGTGTCATGCGCGCAATTGAAAGTCGTCGAAAGCATAAAGTGACATCCGCGTAAGAGCAACGTGCCTTTGCGCACGCCGCGTCTGCTGTGCCGTTTCCCCTCCCCCTTCCACGCTTGACCGCTCTCCCCAGCGTATCTTCTCTGTGCCTTCCTCCTCCCTCCTGAGAGCTGAGTCGATTTCTCATCGACTCTTGGCAGCCTTCGTCGGCCGCGCGGGAATCCGGCCATGGGAGACGGCGCTGCACGGCCTCGCAACGCCAAGCTCCCCTCTTTGCTTCCTCTTTCTCGGGCCGTCTTCTTGTTCGTTCTCTGTTCCATTGCATGGCGCTCTTCGCTCCCGTCGTGGGCCCATTCGATTCGCACAGACGCACGTCTCCAGCAGGCGCAAATACGACAACGCAATCGTATCGGTGGACAGCGCTCTACTCCACAATAGTGGCGCGACACTGCGCTCCTTCTCAGATGCTCATGGACGAACTCTTCTTGTTCTCCTCGTTCCTGCCACTCAGCTGCCTGCACACGCGCACTTCACGCTCCAGGGCTCTCTTGGCGTCAGCAGCCACCTTAGCCGCAGACTTTCCGCTGCCTGTCGCTCCCACCTGTGACGCGCTTGAGCTCCCTGCTGTAATGCTTCACGCTCTCTCTCTACCTCTCTGCCTCCTCTGCCTTTATCTCCCTTCTCCACCACGATCTTCAGCTCATCCTCATACAACTTCCCCCCTCCCCTTTTTTCATTTGTTTTATCGTTACGTGTGCAACGCCCACGGCGTGACCTCATCGCCATCAACTCAGCTCTGCTCTGCTTTTTTCCTCACGCGAGCTGTGGTGGGCCGGCTTGCGCGCGGCCACCTTCGTCTCCCCCAAGGACGCAGCTGTTCTGGCTGTATCACCGCAGGGCTCCTGAGCATCGCCTCGCATCTGTCTTCGACACCTCGACATCTCGCGCGCCCGGACAGCAGCATCGCGTTACCTGCACTTCTTTCCCTCGCTGCCTCTTTCTTCTAACGTGCTCACACACAGCTCCGATTCATTTGGTTGGAGCCGCGTGAGAAAAATGGACTCCATGGCAGCCCCCGCTCTGAAGCTGCGGTCATGCTCCGTGAACACTGTGCACCGCAGCGTGCCCGGTGCGAAATCTCTTTCCAGCGGCTCCTCAAAAGCAAGGATGGGGCCCACACGCGTGAATTCGATTCCGCTCTCGGAGCTGCGTCCCCGCAGCGCGGCGACGACATCCTCCTTCTCTGTGACCCGCCGTTTCACCCGCGCGGTGAAACCGATCACGTCAGATGCGCCGCATGCCGCTTTGGCGGGGGAGAGGGAGCCACAGGCTTGTGGCAATGCTCCGAGGCCGCTGTCATCGATTCCCACGAATACCTCGCATAGGGGCGATGGCTTCGCAACGCCGTCGTCCGCAGCGAGCGCGTCCAGGGCGTCTGCACGATGTGTGAAGCCGTCGAATAGCTCCACCGTCGCCGTCCCTCATGTGGGGTTGAACAATCACTCGGCGTCTCGAGTGGATTCCACATGCAGCAGCTTGCGGGGTAGCAGTGACAAGGGGTCTGCAGATCGTCAGCAGCGTCCTCCTGTGGTGCCGCACGTGGGCCAGCTCACCTGCAACGCTCCTGCGACGTGGTCTGCTGCGATCGAGACGCTGCCGATGCGGCGGACGGCCACCGCCGCGACGATCACCAGCGCGGCAAGCGCGCTCGGATCGCAACTCTCCAGGCACACTGCGTCCGTGCATGAGATGGCAGTTCCCATGCCACCGAAGCTGGCGTCACCGTCGGTGCGGCCTTACGCTTCAGCACCAGCCTCACGTGTCAGTTCCGTGAACTCGCGACTTGCGGAGGCGACAGCGCGCTCTGGGCGTCAACTAACGCAGCGCTCCCGCACCAGCTCAGTGCGCCCTTTTGTGACAAAGCGAAGCGGCAGCTCAGCAAATACCGCTGCTCCCACGAAAGCCGCCAGCCTCACTGCCGCCCCGCCCGACGCGGCCGCGGCGACGTCGGACTGCGCAGTAACGACGCCGTTTGCCACTTCGAGGGCGCCGCCGCGCTTAACGGGCACGCGGCCTTTGCTGGAAACCAATCGCGTCTCCCCACCCATAAGCAAGAGTGTCCATGACGTTTTCCGTGTGCGCGCTCTTCACCCCAACTCTGCACCTGTCTTACGCGCCGACAGAGGGGCTCGCAGCGCTCGGGGTGGTGCCAGCAACGGAGGCAACAGCTCTGCATCGAGGTGCACCTCGGCGCGCGGGGCGTCAAGCCAGGCGCGGCTGAAGCAGAAGAAGCATTCGCAGTCCTTAGCTGAGCAGTGCGCTACCGAGGATGCGCCGTCGCGGAAATTAGCGCAACGACTTGGAAGCGGCAGCGCGGCAGTCGGCACTGCATCCGCACCCCCTGCTCCGTTTCAGAAGACGCACACCAGATGCCCCCCGCCGCTTTCATTCGCAGACTCCGGGGGAGCGTCTGCCCCTGCAATACCGAAGGGCCCCATTTCCCCGATCAAGCGGACTTCCACAGCGTGCCCCAGCGCCGCGCAACGCTACCCAAACGCAACGGCAGATAAGCCAGTGCACCTCTACGAGGGACTCGCCTTGCCGATCACCGACGCTACCTTCGCAGGTCTGTGGATCAAGCCGGGCATGCTGTCTACCCCGACCAACCGTGCTGGCGACCGTGACGCTAGCGAGGCCCCCACCATCCCCTATGAAGGCTCCAGAAGTCGGCGCGGTTCCACTTCACTCTCGCCGCGCACCGACGTCGACGCCCTCTCCGTCTCGGGGAGGCTGAGCTACGGTGTGTAGGCTGAGAGCGCATACGCGTGAGAGGGCGGACGGATGGACGGGGCGGCGTCGCCGACGCCGCTGAAGATCACGCTCACCAGCCACTCCTTCCCTTTGGCGTCATCACGAGTGACTGCTCTCTCCCATCTTGTCAGCCTTGATCTTAGAGCTTTCCTCTGGACCCATTCCTCTCGAATCGTGCGCGCGTGCATCACCCGCGGCCTCGTGGCGTTCGGTGCTGCTCTGCTGTTGTGCTCTTTCTCTCGTGCTCCTGAGGGTTGCACAGACCCCAATACCAACGCAGATTTGCGGGCACCTGTACTGCGCCGAGTGGTGGCTACACTCGGGCTCTGCGTGCAGGACACTCTTTGTTGATTGCTCCCACATCGATTCGGCTCTTTACTACAATGTCTGCACGAGCAGCTTTGCGGTTTCCTCTCTCTGTGTCTGTTGTCTTTGCGTGTATGTGTGCGCGGCGCCTGTTGGAGGTGGAGGAAGAAACTATCGGCCCATGCTCCTTCCCCCCACTCCCCTCAATCATTAGAGCTTCGGTATGCAGTCTGCGAGAGCCGCAAATTGGAGAGGAAGGGGGGGGTAGGGTCGCCGCACGAAAGCGAGTGCCGCCGCCACTTGCGGATGGCAGCATGGAGTGCATCTGCCTCGAGTCCGTGGCCGCAGGCTGCTTGTCTCCCTTGTGCACATGCTATTCCCACGCGTGTGTGCGCCCCTGTATCCGTGTGGTAGAGGAAGCAGGCAGCCAAGCGTGTCACGCCAACAGCGCAAGGCTGTAAGGCGACAAAAAAAAGAAGCGGTGTGCGTGCGTATGTGCGTGCGTACCTGCCTGCATGCGTGTTTGTTTGCGTGTGTGTGTATATGTGTTGTTCTTCACGCATGTGGTCTGCATTTCCCACACCACTTAGATCTCTTTTTTTCTCGTAAAGCGAAGAGAAAGGTGAATGAAGACGTTTCAAATTTGCTCGAGGCGGCTGTCTGTCTTTCTGTCTGTTTCTGTGTGTTGGCGCAAGCGCGGCGGTGCGATGCGGCCGCCTGAGCACAGTGTACCCGAACTAGATGCCCTTTTTTTTGTTCCGTGCGCTCGTTAATATATATATTGGAGGCGATGTCGAGGAAAGGGCGCCATCGACGTCATGAAGCGGAGCGAGACAGAAAAGGCGTTCTGCGGGAATGTTTTACACTTTCGACAGAGCCAACGCCCTGTGCTCTCTTTTCTGCTTCTCTTCTTTTCGGACATTCTGGACGAAAAAGAGGATGCGCCGGTGGTGATCCGCCCTCCCTCCCTCTTCTTGGCTGTTGGCGCGCTGGTGCGCTCTCTCCGTTTCGTCAGCTTCAGCTCTCCGCGTCTCGTTTGCTTTCGCGCTCGCCTTCTCCTCACGTCTCGCCCTCTCTTGCTCACCATCGCCCCTTCACACTATCGTCGCGCGGCCCTCTTATGTACACCCACTGAATACGAAAGGGAAGTACAAGGTGAACGAGCAAAGCCAATGGCCGCGTTGGGTCGAGCGCAGAGGGCTTCTCTTTGAAGCATCCTCTCCGATGTTCAAGCAACATCACAGCGCCTGCATACGTACGGCTAGGTGGTATGTATGTGTGTGTGCGTGTGTGCACCGGCGGGAAGCTGTACCGTTACGCACGTGACGGTAAACCTGCGCGCACAGAGTGAGCACGCTGCGCATGGATGAAATACCAGTCGTTCAGGAGCGCATCGTCGTCTGCAGCATGATGGCCCTGCTTTCCGATTCCTCTCCACCACTCATCCCTTTCCTCTCGCGCGTTCCTCCCTTTCCGTCCGTCGACTCTTGCCTCCACACCCTTTCTCACTCTCCCCCTTTCGTCCCCCCCTCCGCCCACGTTGTGCGCCACAGCTATTTTTGAACGCTCCTCTCCCCCCAAAAAATTGAAATAACAAAAATCAAAAAAAAAAAAGAAAATCCCATAACAAAAAGAATATAAAAGAAGAGTGAAAAGGGTGCGTTTGTGTCGTTCGTTTTTCCCCTTTCTTGTTTTCCTCCTCTCGTCTCGCCGTTGCCGTCCAGCCTTGTCCCCTCCTCGGTCTCCTTCGCTTCTCTCTCTCTTTGTGTGCGCGTGCGCGCGTGTATCTCCTCCTCCTTCCGTTTTCGCCCCTCTGTGCACGCGCCCTGACACCCACGCGCCGACACACGAACATCATTCTTGCGTCTTGCCTGTACCCCTCGTGTGGTGAGCCTGTAGCTTCTCCTCCCTGCCTCTTACGTCCATCGTGTGCTCTCCCTCTCTTTCCCGCTTCCGGCCGTCTGTCTCTGCCCCTCTCTCTCTTGACCACCTTTCTTTTTGCCCCTCCCCTTTCAACCTTCCAGACGTCTTCGTGCGCTTCGTATTGCGTCTTCTAGCGGCTTCCCTGTCGCGCTTTGGTTTCAATTGCAGCGTGTTTTGTGCCGCTATCCGCTCTGCGCCATTCGCCTGCTCCTCCTCCTCCGCTCTCCTAACGTAAGCAATACAGTGCGTAAACGAGTCCAGGCATAAAAGGAGAGACCGGCACACCATGGCGTTCTCTGGCCCGAACCCCTCCATCTGGGTCGGCGGCCTTGACCCCGATCTGCAGGAGCAGAAGCTCTACGACTACTTTGTGCGCATCGGCCCCGTCACCTCCGTCCGCGTGTGCGTCGACTCCGCCACCCAGAAGTCCCTCGGGTATGGCTACGTGAACTTCCAGGACCCCGCGGACGCCGAGAAGGCTCTCGATCAGGCCGGCACCAAGCTTGGGTCCCGCTACCTACGCATCGCAAAGATCCAGCGCGACCCCTCAAAGCGCCGCTCCGGCATCAGCAACATCCTGGTCAAGAAGCTCCCGAAGAGTGTCGACACGTACGCACTGAAGGAGATGTTCAGCAAGTTTGGCCGCCTTACCGCGATCGGTCTCGCGTGCGATGAGAAGGGCGAGTCTCGCGGTTACGCCCGCATCTCTTTCGAGCGCGAGGAGTCCGCTGTGGACGCTGTGAAAGAGATGGACGGAATGGAGATGGACGGCCAGGCGATCGTTGTGGAGCGCTACCAACCGCAGCACCGTGATGAGCTGCTGAAGCAGTACACGAATCTGTACGTCAAGAACCTCGATCCTGCTGTCACTGACGAAAAACTGCGCGCCTTCTTCGCCAGGTACGGCAAGGTTAGCTCCGCGAAGGTCCGAGACCTCGGCGGTGTGCAGAGCGAGGTCGGCCTCGGCTACGTTGCCTTCGAGAAGCATGACGATGCCGCCCGCGCTGTGGAGGAACTCAACGGCAAGGAGTGCGAGATCTCCAAGGCGGGCTCCTCGCTCGACGTGAGCCGCTTCCGCTCTCGCGAGGAGCGCCAGCGCGACCGCGAGCGCCAGCGCCGCGAGCGTGCGCAGCAGCACAGCAAGTACCCGAACCTGTACGTGAAGGGCTTCGATGACACTGTCACGAGCGAGCGCCTGGAGGAGCTGTTCCAGCGCTACGGCGAGACTGTGTCCGTGACGGTGATGATGGACAAGGAAACGGGCATGTCGCGTTGCTTTGGCTTTGTCTCCATGAAAGACCAGAACGCCGCCTCGCAGGCAATCCAGGAGCTGAATGGCAGCACCTTCCTCAGCCCACGTCCGCTTTTTGTCACGTACGCCCTTCGCAAAGATGCGCGTCGCCAGAACCTCGAGGAGCGCAGCAAGCAGTTCCGCGTGCGCCAGAACCCGATGGGCGGCCCGGGCTTGGGCGGCATGCCGCCGATGGGCTTCATGGGCCCACAAATGTTCAACAACGTCAACATGCCGCTCATGAACCCGCGCGTGCCGATCATGCCCATGAACGGCATGAACGGTCTAGGGGGCATGAACGGTATGGGCGGCATGAACAGTATGGGCGCCATGGGACCCATGGGACCCATGGGTGGCATGAACAGTATGGGCGCCATGGGGCCCATGGGTCCCATGGGTGGCATGGCCCGACCGATGGCGCCGAACGCGATGAGCCAGATGCGCTCTCGGCCGATGCCGCAGAAGCCCCCGATGCAGTCTCTCATGCCGCAGCAGCACCCGCAGGCGCCTCCCCAGGGCCAGAACCTCGCAGCAGTGCTTGCCAACCTCAACCCCGAGCAGCAGAAGAACGTTCTCGGCGAGCGCCTCTACAGCTACATTGTGCGCAGCCACCCGTCTGTGGCCGCCAAGATCACCGGTATGCTTCTCGAGATGGACAACTCGGAGATTCTGAACATGCTGGACTCGCCCTCTATGCTGGACAGCAAGATCGCAGAGGCCCAGGATGTGCTGAACCGCCACATGAGCGTGTGAGCGCACGGCTCACAAAGGCTGCTCCGCTAGGTTCGCGTGCTGCTGCTTCTCTCTCTCTCACGCGCACGCACGCACGTTTGCGTCACCGCTTCTCACTCGTCTCACTCTGTGTCGACATTTGAAACTGTGCGGCAACGAAAATGGAATACGCGACAGATGGCGAGAAAAGGGCACCGACACGTTCCGCTTCCGCTACAGCAACTCCCGAGGAACGTAGGGGGGGAAGTGCTCACACGTATCTTGAGTCCTTCATGCACTATCTCCTTGATCATAAGGGCAATCTCACCTGCAGCGTTTCGGTTGCCTGCCACTGTGCAGCTGGCAGTCCATAGAGAACCAAGGCTGGAGTGGGCTACTCGCAGCGCGTAGAATGCCGAGATCGGAGGTGCACGCAGTCTTGCTTTTTTCTCTTGGGGTGCCATTTTCGCCATCTCATCAGATGGCGAGATGTTGTCGGCTGTCGGGGGCGTTGTGTCTGTCATCCTTTTTCTGCATAGGAAAGGAGGATACAGACGCGCCACTCGCTCAGGCAAAATGCCGGCACGAAAAGGGAGCGCAACTGGCAGAGAGGATAAAAGGAAAGGGGGAAAAACGTCGTTGTCTCTTGAGGGCCGACCTCGCAGCAGCATCGCGGCCCCTCGCCTCTCTCTCCCCCACTTTCGCGACCGCCTCTTCCACCTCCCTGTACATGCACTCCTTCTCGCGACGGTGGTGGTGAGAGGGAAGGTGGCGGCAACAGTAAAATCCCTTTTCTGTCCTGTTCCTTTTTCTTCGCTTGGCCCTTTTTGGAGACGGTCTGCGTCACCACCGCCCCGATGCCTCCCCTCCTCCTGCGACTGCGCAGTACGGACCGCGTATCTTTCATCTCCTTTTGGTGGCTGGGGCTAGTGAGGAAGGTGTCGTCCTCCCCGTCCCCTCTCTTTCTCATTCAGCGCCTTTGCTGACGGGCGCGGCTCTTTGTATGATTTCTTTTCTTTCCACTTTGGCCGCGCGACTTGTCCGGGGCATTGGCGTCCTCTCTCGCTTTCGCCCGCCCACGGATGAGCGAAGGCCCAACCATGCAAATGGGCAGCATAGAGCAGCAACAAAGAGAAGTGCATATAATGGCCGTTTTTTGTTTCTTTTTTGTTTTCGTGTCTGTGTGTGCGTGTGTGTTTCTCTTCCTTGCCGTTTTTGGATAGGATTCTGTGTTTCTTTTTTTTTGTGTGTCTGTGTGTGTGCATGCCGGCTGACGTCGCTCCCTTTTTTTTTTTCTCTCTCTCTGGACCACTCTTCTTCGCTAGACGTGTGTGCACGTGTGCATGACGCTGTACCTGCGATTTTATTTAGAGGTTCAAGCTGGACCGAGGAACAAAGAAAAGGGTGAGAAGATGACGGGTATAGGGAAGAGGGAAGCCCAGGCGAACATGTTACACATATTTTACGGAACTTCTCGTGGCCCTTTCACCCCCTCCCCCCACCTCCCATTCACCTCTCCCCAAAAAGAAAAAAGAGTGTTTGGTGGTTAAGGATTGTGTTTTCTTTCCCCTTTCTGTCTGTGTGCCCCGTGCCGCTTGTGCAATGTTGTGGACTTACATGCGCATGTGTGTGTGTGCATATGTGTGGATGTGGGTGTTTTGCGTGCAAGTCGCCTGATTTGGCGCGCGCGCCTCTCCTTTATGTTGTTGTGCGTGTAAGCACGAGCGTGTGAGGTGGCCTCTTCCGATTTCATAGGGAAGTGCGCGCGCACAGGTGTTGGATCTGCTTTATCGGCTGTCTGCGTGCGCGTCGGTGCGCGTTTGGGGTCGCTTCTTCATCGTGTGTGAGGAAGGAGGCTGTGGCCTGTGCTTTGCCGTTGCCACGAGAGACATGATGAGCGCCCACGTATAGTCACGCACAAGTAATTTATACACACACGCACATATATATATATATATATATACAGACAGACACATGCACACACGCGCTAGAGCGTACTGCTTGGGATAAAAGGACAGACGCGACGGTAGCGACCGGGCAGACTGCCGCGAAAAGTACCAGATGCGCACGCTACAGGATGACGGAATAGGGTGCATGGGTGTTTTCCTCGCCTTTGATTTGTGGTCCGCTACCCTTTGCTGCGCCCCCCCCTCCTCCTCCCCTTTCCTCCCTTCACTTCCCTTTTGCTGCGATCTCTCCTTTAAACGGTCGACCTACGCAGAGAGACCGAGTTGCTACTCCTGTTTTGTTTTTGTTTTCACCCCTCAGTCTCTCGCTCTCTCTCGTAACTCCGTTTTTCTGTTGGTGACGTACCATATCGGGCGGTCTCGCCTCCTCTTTTCTTTGACACTGGCGCCCTCTGTCTTCGCTCCCCCCATGTCCACTTCCTCGACCTTTTACCACTTCACGACCCATGACATTCTCTTCCCTTTCTCCCCCCTCCCTCTCTCCACTTTCATTTCTTGGGCCGTTTCGGGATGCTAAGCTCTCTTATATATGCACGACGTTTTTTTAAATGTTGTTTAGCCCTTTTCTTCCTCTATGCACCTCTTCCTGTGTTTCGCTGGTCTTTTCCTTCTTTTCTTCCCTCTTTCTTTCGCCTCCCCCCTCTCTGTGTCTCGGTGCTGGCTCAGCTGCATCTGACGCCTGTTTCCGACGAGAGATCTTCGTCGCTCTTTATTTCGTCGTCTCTCGTTCCATTTCCTTGAGCTGCGGAGCCGCTTTGCCTTCCTTATAGGCGTGCAAGCGCTCTACCCTCTCGAGCTGAGCGTGCGTTTGTATTCGCGCATTGTCTCGGTGAGTGCTGTCTGTGTGCCGTGGCGGCAGCGATGGCGTCACGGCGATGGCGAGGAGGGGGGGCGTGCAGAGAAAGCTACCACATGAAACGCGAACGACGGAGGAGCGCGCCAATGCCGATGGGTGTGAGGGACCCAATAGGGAAGTGGAGGGATAAGCGCGCAGCAAAAAGAAACGTTTTCGTTAAAGGGCCAGAAAAAAAGAGTTCTGGGGTGATGATGGCGGTGTTCGGCACATCACTGCAACACTGCAGTAAGTCAATGCGCAGCGGAGGGCAAATAGGCGAGCCGGCAGACGAGGCGAGAGCATGAGAAGAGGTGTCGGGCGTGAGGAGCGTTTTTTTTCAATCCTCTCCACCTGCATGAAGACGCATTCACCTTTTCCCTCTGTCTCTTTCGCTCGATTGCTCGCTCGCTTGGGGTTTTTTCCCCGATTTTCTCCGACCCCAGTCGTGCATCTCGCTAGCTCACTGATAGTGGTGGGCGTGTGGCGCTGTGTGAATGCGGTTGTTGCAGCTCCCATGCTTTTTCTTGTGTGTATGCGTGTTCTCGTCTTGTGTTACAGTGCTGTGCCGTTACCCTTTCTCGTGAGCCGTGCTTTTATCAGCATCATCGTCGCGCATGTTGCGCTTCAGTGTGTTATCGGTGTCTTCCTCCACCTGCGGTAGTGCACTCTCCGCCACAGCCCCTGTGACGCACCTTTTGTCTGTCTTGTTTCTCTGCTTTCTTTTTGATGTATCTGCGACTCACCTTCCCTCCCTTCCCCCCGCGCGCCCCCCTCTTTCCTTCCCTTCGCTTCGTCTGACCTCTAAATTTAGCGGAGCGAAGCGCCTTTTCTATAACAGTAAGCATGCAAACAGAAACAAGCAAAACGGACAACATTGATGCCTCACTGGGTACGCCTGGGGGGCGAGTGCAGCGATCGAGAGAGAGAAGCGTCTTCTCCCCCTTGCTTGTTTTCTTTCCTGGACTGCTTTAGAGGGAGATGATGGCGTCGTATGATTTTTGTTTCCTCTTCTCTTGTTTTGTTGTAAAGGTTCGTCTATTGCTGACTATTCGCCATGCAGCGTGCCGTCTCTTAGCCCCACCGTCGTCGTCATGCTCTCGCTTTCTCTCTCGCCTCGTGTGCGATGCCTCCACGCCGGGACAACTCAATGGCCATGGCAGTAGGGGAGTGGTGCTCTTGCGATGGGAAGGGGCGCGGCTGCTCTGTTGCTTGTGCGTCGCTGCGTGGGGAGTAGCAATGTCATAGGTTGATCTTTGACACAGAACATGAGGAGGCTGCCGCGCGCAATGCCAGTTGAGCGTGTCTCCGATGCTTGCGCTTTTTTTCCGTTAGTTTTCTTGTTTACGCTTGCGTTGCGCATGGGTGGCGCGCGTGAAGGAGCGGTGGGTGGAAGGCGGTGCCCTGTGCACGTGCCAGGGAAATGTTGAGGGGGAAAGCATGAACACTCACGGCGTCGACTGACAGAAGCAGAAGTACAGTCACAACAGCGAAAAAAATATGAGGAGGCGAAAAGTACCTGAAGACCTCGTAGCGACCATTGTTGTGCCCTCGCAGACGCCACGGGGGGGGCCGGCGATTCGTGGAACCGAACGTCACAGCCGCGTGAAGAAAGTTGAGAAGCATGCGCGAACAGAGGCAGTCGGGCGTCGTTGAGGAGCCAGCGAGCCTCTTAAGGGGCACACGCGAATATTTGCCAGGAAAATCCGAGGCAAAAAGTAAACCTGCGCAAGTTCGACACCGAGACACAGAGCTAAGCCCACGCGAAAAAAAAAAGAGGATCGCGAAATGAACTGCGTGTGGGATAGTGGAGCAGCGGCACCAGAGAAAGAGAGTGGGAGAGAGAGAGCTATTTTAGAGGCAGAGAATAATCAAGAGGTTGGGGTGCCACAAGCTTGTATCTTTGAAGGCAACGAAACGAACACATTGCAACGCACCGGCCGACTTTCGAGCGTCTCTTCGCTGGGCTGAAGTGCCGAACGCGTTCTTCGTCTCTTTTTCTTTCCGCACAGAATTTCGCTCCGTTGGTCGGATGGAGCTCGTTCGCCTCACCTCTCCGATCGTCTCTCTCTTTTACGTGGACCTTTTTCTTTCTCCGTTATCGTTGATCTTTGAAAAAATGTTCATGCGCCTCTTTGCATCTCTCCCCCTCTTTCCCTGTGGGTGCGTTTGTCTCGCTCTGCCGTTTCTTTCGCCTCCCTCATCGAGCTTCATTGCAGATGACGCTTCTCTTCTTTTTTGTCGCTCGTCACTCCTTTCGCGCTACGGCGTGCCTCTCTCTCGCTCTTTGTGCATGTGTGCGTGGGGGACGTATGTGTGTATGGTGTATGTGTGGGTGTGTGGGTAAGTGCGTCTCTAGGCGCCCGTTCGTGCGTGTGTTTTTGTGCCTATGGGTGTGAGTGAGTGAGTGAGTGTGTGTGTGTGTGGGTGTGTCTTTGTGATGACGTTCCGCTTTCTCTTGTGTGATTTTTTTTCTTCCTTTTCTCTTTTCTTTTTTTTCTCCAAGCCGTTGAGGCCGTCGATTTGTTCCCCCCTTTTCTGCGTTTTTTTTTTGTAATTATTTTCGTCATGGGGCGGAAAGACATTGAAGAAGAAAAAAACAGAAAAGAGGAAAACATCCAAAGCAAACGGCAGAGAAGTGAGCTTAACGAAAGAGAGAGAAAGAGGAGAAAAAGGCACACGCCCAACACACAAGCACACGTACACACACACACTCATACATATCTGTGCATATACAAGTATATGTACATGTACGAGGCAAGCAGCATAAAAACATGCACACATCCACATGCATGCTTGCTCACTCGGCTACAGGACAACACCGCCAAGAAGTCTCGCTCAGATCTTCCCCCACCCCCTTCTCCCTCTCCTCTCGTCTCTTGCCCCCTCCCCCGCCCTTCCTTTCCATTACCTCTCAGGTTTCTCTTGCGAGCAGAATCGCAATCCTGTAGGGGGAGCGTATTCGAAAGAGGGCCGTCTTTGAAAGTGGAGGCGATGAGTACAGTGATGGTAACAAGGGAGCAGAGGCTGCTGTCCTCGGGATGCACAAGAAAGAGGGAGAGAAGCACAGCGACAGAAAACGGGTGAGGAGAAAACAGAGCGCGAAGAAAGACTCGAACGTGGTGTGGGGCTTGTGGTACTGCAACGTGTGTGTAATTCGGTGTGGGCATGAGCGTGTGTGTGCGCGTGATGGCGCCGCTGTCTCTGCGACGTGTGTGCGTGTGTGATCGAGAGAGTTTTTTGTGGGTGAGTAACCTTGTCTTATGAATCAGTAAACCTATCAAAGAAAACGAAAAATACAAATGTGATATCAAAAAAAAGAAAAATGAACCTCAAAAAAGAAAAAGTGAATGGAAGGCGAGTGAGTGGCGAAGGCACACGTGGGCAACCGGCATGCAAAGCGCTGCGGATGACGTGCCGGTAGCCGTGCGCACGCTCTTGGGCCGAAACGACAGTCTGTCGTTGGATTCTTCGGTATCGCGTGCTCGATAGGGGCTACGGTGGCTGCCACCGCCGCCGGCTCTTTGTAGAAGAGGCCGTCTTTAGGGTTGGAGTGGGGCAGGGGCAGAGCTCAGCGCCGCGAATAGTGACGCCTTCTATGCTGTTGCTCATGGTGATGGGCTGCCACCCTTCTCTAATAGTTGTCCTTTGAATGCGTGATAGGGTGTGGGATGGCATGCACATGCAAATATGTACCTCGTCTTCTTGCTCTTCTCGTTTTCTTTATCGCGTGCCCGTCTGTGTGTGTGTGTACGTTCGTCGCTGTTATTTTTTTTTTCGTCTTAGCTCTCCGCGCCGCCTCTTCGAATCGAAAAGAGAGTTTTGCCTCACTTGGACTGCTGCAGCGCTCCACTTACGAACGCCGGGGAGAGAGGCACCTTCACCTTTTAGAGCCCATATACCATCAAAAACAACTCTAGAGAAGCACTGAACCAACTCGCCAGCCGCTCAGGAAGGAGGACGAAAACGGCGCTTCGCGCCTCTTCTGCTGCACGGCATTCTCTCCCCCTTTTGGCGCACCGAGCGCGGAAGAGGAAACACACACACACACATAGACAACTGGCACGACTTGCCTTGGCGCCGGTTCCGTGCAGGGCAGGGGCTTACGCCTTCGGCGCGCCCTCCGTTATGAGGTGGAATCTGGCCAGAGCGTCCTCTTTCTAGTGTACTTAGCACCCGAAGACATTTTTAGTTGTATCTTCTCTCTCCAGCGCGGAAGACGGCGCTAAGGAAGGATGCTCGACTCACTGCGCCTGCTGGTGCTGTCGTTCCTGTATTATTTTGGCTTTACCTATGCTGCCTTTACAGCTCTGAAGCAGCGCGTCACGACAGCGGAGCCTTCGGGGTTGTCGGCAGTGGCTGAAGGCGTGCCTCCTCCTCGGGCAAAGGTGCTGATCGACATTGCAGCGTTGAAGCTCATGATGATGCTCACATCTGTGGCGATGCTCTCGCTTGTCGGGGCTGACTGGTGCCCACTCTTCGCGGAGATGCGCGTCATCTTCATGTACACGCTCCTCTTTGCGCCACCCTTTACCCAGCAGGAGCTGTATGACCAGTTATTTGCACCTCTCCTTGTTCGCGGCGGCACCTTCGCCCTCTCGCTTCAAAGCGGAGACGTTTTTCCCAGAAAGATATCACTGTTTGTGGTGCGCCGCTGCATTGATGTCGCGATCGCTGTCATGAACTATACGCAGCGCAGCTGCATTCTCGATGCCGATGCAGCGCTGGACATCTTGAGTGGCTTGCGACTCAGCCAACGCGCATTGCAGCAGGTCGCGGAGATGACACGCCAATCAGAGGTAACGACGTATGCAGATATGGCGCGAGACAGCAACTTTGCCGTCGGCATCGTTACCGCACAAGTGCGGCGAGCCCTACTGGTGGGAAGCGGCACGGAGGAATCAAACGCCCGTACTCCGCATCGCCGCATGATGCGGGATGCCCACGTGGACCCCGAGGGAAGCTGGTGAATGACAGCGGCGTCTCTGTCGGCAATGCCCTCCTTGTCCAGTACGAGGACGGATGGGCTGATGGAGAGCTTGCATAGCGAGTACTCCTGCTCTTCTTCACAGAGGAAGGAAGGCGGCCGCTCTGACCGGCCGCGTCGCGGTGGCCAGCACCACAAAAAGCTGCTTGGAGTTCTCTGAGGCGGACATGCTGGCCGCGTGCCGCAGCTTTGCGCCAGAGCAAGCGAAGGGAGCGCCCACCAACAAAGAAAAGAGAAGCAGGAGGGCCCCCCTCTCCCCATATGACCGCCATCCTTTCCTTCTCACACACATACACACCCACGTAATCTTACAGAGATGCTCTCAACAGACGCAGCGGCACGCGACGTTATTTTTTTAAATTTCGTTGTTGTTGCCTTCGCCCCACCGCTGCTTTTTTTTCCCATGTGACGTGCTTCTTCTGCTCATGTGTGCCTACACTCTTTTGTCGCTGTGTTTGCTCAAGCCCATTTTTTGTAAGTTCCGCTGTCTTTCCTTCTCCATCCGTCTCTTTGCGCCGGCCTCCCTTCTTCCTCCTCTTCTCCTCATGGCCGTCTCCCGCGCTTGCTTCCCCCTCTCTCAATGCCTCCTGAAGCCCCACACTCTTTCTCTTCCCCTTTCGCAAGTGTACTTGACCATGACTGGTCTTTGCCTTGGAGTGGTGCGCGTAGGGCGAAGGTAAGGGTGCTCCGGTACGCACGTGGGTGGAGTCGGGGACAAAGATGTATATATCTATATATATATATGCACGTCCTTTCACACGTTCATTTCGTCTCCGGCTCACCTGTGCCTTCAACAGCTACCCCCCTCTCTCGCGGGGCCTTTGACGCGTAGTCATCCCCACCCCCTGCCCACGATTGGCTATGGGCTGTGCGGAATAAAAAGAGAAGGAGGCGCATGAGAGAGGGTACCATGCTATGAGGGCGCGAAAAAAATGGGGTGGCTCACATTCGAAGCATATGGGCCCCCTTTCCTTCGTTCGTTCCTCTCGCCAAGGCGATCTCGTGCCCTCGGCATCGTAACCGCAGATTTATCCAAGCGATGACTTCTCACAGGGATTTGAGGCGCTTCGGACGAACGCAGATCGTGAGGCTCTGGCGCGGAGGTCATCATCACTCTGTCAAGTGCAAGGGTACTTGCAAGCGAGCGAAACGTGATGCTCCAGAGGGGTACGTGTGCCTGTGTGTGCTCCAGGCACCCAATGGCTAGCTCTTCTTTTCTTTATATCGAGCTCTTGTAATCTTGCCGTTTCTGTGTCTCTTCCACGCCGGCGCGGCGCAATCGCTTCATTCGCCTCCGAAACGCCGGTGTACATCTCACACGCGCACCCACACACTTTGTACATGATGGGAAACGGGCACATGCGCCTTCTTCTGCGCCCTATATAGAGGTCCAATCGACTGCCTCTTTGTTTTCTGTTTACACATCGCACTCAGAGGAAACCAATCACTTTCCGTCGAGCGGCGCAGTCGCATGCGCGGATACGTCTCAGCCGGCATTCGTCTACATTTCGTTTTCTGTGCTGCCCCAGACGGAAGGGAGGGGTGTCGAAGAAACAGCGGAGGGACTATTCACCAGCGGAGCAGTAGGGCATTAGAGTCGGTAAGTGTGTTCGCACGCTCGTAGCAGCTCTTCCATCGTCTCGGCATCGAAGCGTTTAGTCTCTCCCTCCTCGTACAACTTCGGACACAAAATGTTATGAGCCCCTCTCGTAAGACGACGCTTTTTTTTCGCTTGCTCACTTTCCTCTGTGGCGGTCACACACACACACACATCTATATACATTTTCGTACATCTCACCAAAGCAACTCTTTAGCCGCTCCTCTTTCAGTGCGCCGCTGACTTCACGGGCTCAGCTGCGCCGGCTGATGAAACGGCGTGCCACAACTTTTTCACAGTGGTATATATTTTTATGGGAAGCTAACCCTCAAAAGAGAAGTGCCGATCTCCCTCTTTCTCTGTATTCGGCAAGAGCACAGACCCACAAACGAGGACGTCGCCACCCCTCAACTCAGCCTCTCTGACACGCACGCACTGAGACACCTCACGCGCGCCGAAATGAATCGGCACAACAGGTTTTACGCCGGGATTGCAGGTGGGTTTGAGGATGACGAGTACTACGACGATGACAGCTACGACTACGAAGAAGAGTACGAAGAGGACTACGAAGGCTACGAAGAGAAGGGGGGGTATGGGAAGGCGGCATACGAAGCCACAGCAAGTGCGGCGCCCCCTGCACCGGCGTCAATGACGAAAGACCTAGAGAAGGCGTCAGTACCCATCGCGCCGGCCCTTCCCGTCAACCCTTACACATCGATTTCGCCCCAGGCGGACAGCGACTACGAACTGCTTGACTCGCTACTGCCGCAGATGCATGCGTCATGGAAAGTGAATGCGCCGACGATGCTGCCGCTCACGGAGGCGGAGGCGGTCACGGCACTTCGAGCGAGCAACTACAATCTTGGACCTGCCTTACTGCAGCTCAAGGCAAAGAGAGAGGAAGAGCGCGCTAAGCGCGGCGGGGGCGTGCTGAGGATCGCTGCCGCATCTGGACCGGCGCAGCGTTCCTCCACTGCGCCAGGGGTTGAATCGCCCGGAGAGGAGGGCGACGGAGCGAGCGACCCCGAGGAAAACTCTGTCGCGCCGAGCGCGAGCTCCGTCCGCACCACAGGTACCTCGCGTGGCTCGAAGGGAGCCTCGCAGCGACGCACAAGGCAAATGCTGGAAATGGAGCCAGACAAGGAGAAGCCCGACTGCACCATTGTAATCGCCGGCCACGTCGATGCCGGCAAGAGTACCACGCTGGGCCACCTCCTCCTGCTTTTGGGCCGCGTTGGCAGCCAAGATGTGGACAAGAACGAAAGGGCAGAGCGCGCGCAGCACAAGGAGTCCTTCAAGTACGCATGGCTGCTGGACCAGTGCGAGGAGGAGCGACGCCGCGGCGTTACGATCGACTCTGGCTCTTTCTGCTTCGAAACCTCGCACCGTCGAGTGCATGTCCTCGACGCCCCAGGGCACAAGGACTTTGTTCTCAGCATGATTAGCAGTGCCACACAGGCCGACGCCGCCGTGCTCGTCGTGACGGCAGCCACCTCCGAGTTCGAGACGGGACTGCAACACGGCACCAAGTCGCACCTGATGGTCTTGAAAACGCTCGGTGTTGGGTCGATAGTTGTAGCGGTCAATAAGATGGACTCGGTCGACTACTCACAGGAACGCTACGAGTACGTAGTCCGGGAGCTGCAGCTGCTGCTGAAGCAGACGCGCATCCCGCAAGAGGCCGTCATTGGCTTCTGCCCCATCAGTGGCATGACAGGCGTCAACATTACCCAGCGGGACGCCAAGGAGACGCCATGGTACCACGGCCTCAGCCTCATTGAGATGATTGACAAGTGCCCGCTGGAGAGCCGCCTGGTGAGCGGCCCGCTCCGTCTGAGTCTGCAAGACGTGCAGGGCACCACCCTTTATTCCAAGGTCGAGAGCGGGAGGCTCTTTACAGGAGACACGGTTCAGTTTGTGCCGAGCGATGTGCGGATCACGATCAAGTCGATTCAGAAGCCCACGGTTTCAGGCTCCGTACTCGTCGCCTTTGCTGGCGAGACGGTGGAGGTGAGCACTAACTCATCCGTGACGGGACTGTACCCGGGCTGTGTCGGTTGCGAACCAGCTTCGTTGATCCGCAGCTCGACCGACTTCGAGGCGCAAATACAGACCTTTCGAACCCTCACCAAGTCTATTTTGCCGGGTGCGAGTTTCACCATTGTCGTGCACGCCCTGACGGCGCGGGTAGACGTCGTCGCGCTTATCTCCAAAATGGACCACAAGACAGGGAATTGGTCGAAAGGAATGGTCAAGTGCGTGCCGCCAGCCACGCAGGCACTGATACTTTTTCGCAGCGAATCCCCTGTTGCCCTCGAGCCGGCAACCGAGTGCCGCGCTCTGGGGCGGTTTGTTCTTCAGCAGGATGGCGAAACCGTCGCAGGCGGCCTCGTCACACGCCTTCTCGACCGGCCGTGAGAAACGCACAGACATACTCGGTGGGCGAGCAAGCGAACGAGTTGAACCGATGCTCCCGAGCAGGCGCCGTACGGTAGTACTCTCTCCGGTGCTCTAACAAGCTCGCTTCTCCCCATCTTCGCTTCTTTCCGGCTCGCACCCTCATCTTTTTCTCATCTCACAGACGTCATCGGCCCGCTTCTCGACGGTTTCGCTTGATGCCGTGGAGCGTCGCTGACTGTCCAGAGCCTGTTCGGCTTACTTGCGAGAGGTGTGTCACTCCAGGCGGTATGTACGCCGGCAACTACACGCGCGTTTTCGTTGTTTTTTTTTTTCTCTTCTTTGCTCACGTTTTCCTCTCTCTCGTCGTCTCGGCGTTTGCGTGACGACGTTTCTTGGCGACTGCCGGAACGCCTCCTCTCCCCGCCCCTTACCTCTGCCATGAATCCTTTCCTCTTTCCCTCTCTCCCGTACTCACGCGCATGAGCGCCAGTGCACGAAGACGTGTGCAAAGACGCGTGAGGTGGTGGTGGTGATTTTATAGACAGCGTCGCTGCGAGAGCTGAAGGTCGAGATGGCCGGAGTTCAGTGGGAAAAAAAAACGCAGCCCTTTGCCTCCGACTGGGTAAACCTTCAGCAACGGGCTCCACATTCGCTTGCGCCACGGCACCCACAAAGGGCAGGAGGGCCTACGGGATCTCGGCAGCAATGCACCTAACAAACAGCTCGAGATGATAAACAAGAAAAATAAAGAAGACGGAAGCTGCTAGTGGAAGAGCGATTTTCTCAGTGATGCTCCAATGAATCGGTGGTGTCACTCCTCGTAGCAGCCGGTGTGTGTGTGTGTCACTATGCACACACTCTTTTCTCAGAGGATGCGGTACTTCACCCATTCTTATCCTCAACGTACAGCGCGGGGTGGCGTTTCCTCCCTTCCTGTCTCCCATGCATACTTGGCTTCGATGCTCGCGATGGTAACGAGCAAGTCTTCCTCGACGTTTTTTTTCGGCGCGTATGTACGTGTGTACGTTTGTATGTGTGTGTGTGTGCATGTGATGCATTTTTCCCTCTTCGTATGATGTGCCCGAGACGTTTACTCTCCGCCTCGCTTCCCATAAACAATTTCTCCTTGGCTGAGGTATACGCCCTGCCTGCGACTCGACCAACATCCGATACACTTCGCCGTTACGCGGGTGCCGCGTCGAAACGCGGTGGATGAGGAGTCCTCTCAGCTTCCCGCCTTTCTCTCTCTCGCGTTTTGTGCCATCGAAGGAGAGAGGTTCGCTTAGATTTCAGGACAGCCTTTCCGCTCTTCAGACGTAGGAAGGCTGCTGCCAAGAACACCGCTGTCGGTATCCTAATAGCAGATATTATATATAAGTATATATATATATATATATGCACAGACAACCCCCCCCACCTACCCCACCTCCCCACTCCACACACAAACACCGGTTATCGGTGTGAAAAAAAAAGTGGAAGGCAGAGGCGTGAAGCTCTATCGCTCTGATAGGCGGTTTCCTACCATCAGGCCGCTTTCCTCTATAGCACCCTGCGTTTGTGCTCTCTCCTTGGGAGGCCATTCTCACCCCACATCATTTTTTTTTCTACCACCTCGCCCTTTTCCTCATCTTTGCGGTTTTCTCCACCTCCCTCCTCCCCCTGTGCCGGTGCGTCTGCTGACTCCTTTTCGCTGGATTTCCCTCCCCGTCTCGACACACCTGCCCACGTGGGAGTTGTGCACATCGGTGAAGGCGGGCGGCAACGGGCCGATTCTTCACTTGTTGTTTGTTCTTGGTCATCGCGGTTAGGGTGCTGCCATTATCTATCAACCAACGATCTATCAATCGATATTTCTTCTTCCTGGAGTCGTTTCGTTCACGTCCGGCGTTACGGTTTATCCTCTAGTCTTTTTTGCCCCCCCCCCCATCATCATCTGTCACCTCTCCCTCTCGCTCCCTTCGTAGCCGCCACAACGTCGTGGTTTAGTGAGCTGCTCCAGGGTTGGATGGGCTCGCTCGTCATGGGGCGCTGCAGGCGTAGTGCAGAGGAGACGTATGAGTTTCGAGAGGAATACGTCCTGCTCGACGCCCCCATCGCCAATGCCGAACACATTCCGCTGCGTTTGAGTCCGAAGGAGCGGAAGATCCAGCGCCTCATGAGGGGCGTCATCCTCGCCTCCTCCTACACGGACAAGGTCGACTCCGTTTCTGCGTTGAAGCTGAAGAACCGCGAACTGCTCATCGTGAAGGAGCTGACAAACGCACTGACAGGGCTCATTGTCGGGCTCGACATGCGCAAAGCTGGACTCTTCATGCGCGAACACGAGTTCACGCCTTACAAGGAAGAGATCCGTAGTGCGATTGAGATGTGCCGGCGTTACAAGATGATGAACCCTGACCTGCTACGCACCGACTACGTCAAGTTTCTTTACATGATTCAAGACGCAGCTCAGAGCGACTTGGCGCGCGAGGCGCTTGGCTTCGATGTCGTGAAAGAGTTGGTGACGGTGGGGCGGTACTGTGAGGCGCAGAACATACAGGACATTTTGCACGACGCACGTCTGCCTCTCTGCATCACGCCGGTGCCCGTCATGAAGGACCGCAGCATTCTGAACCGGTGCCTGCGTGGCAAGGATGTGGTTGTGGGGAGGTTGGTGAGGCAGTACGCCAGCGAGCACCGCCTACACGAGGACACGGTGGAGGTGGTGGTTCGAAGCCTCAACGATGCGAACTGCTTTTCTAATGACAATGTCGAGGCGTCCGAGCAGCTGCTGAAGCTGCTGAAGCAGAATTTCACGCCAAGCTCGTGCACAGAGCTGACAAGCTTGGCGATAGATGAGGGCGCCGACGGAAGTCGCCTGACGCACAATCACAGGATGCAGTACATTTTTGTTCTGCAGAGTCTTTCATTGTGGAAGAACATGTGCCGGAGAATGTACGTACTGTGGTCCATTGCCGAAGAGGATATGCTGAACCCGAACGAGAAGTATGAGCTGCGGATGACGGGGCAGGGGCTGCAGCGGGTGCAGAAGGCACCAAAGCTTTTCAAGGCCATTCAACAGGTGCTGCAGGAGACCAAAGAAGAGCTGGGTGAGTGGGTCGGGTCAGAGCGGATTCACCTCGGTGACGACCAGGTGCCCAACGCGTTTCACTTCATCGACAAGTACGGCCAAGTTTCCCGCATTATTATCCCCATTCTCCGCACTCTGGACCACATCGACCATCTGGAGCGACACGCCGAGTACGCAGCCTACCTGCGCGAGGTATGGGGCGGTGGTGAGCACGCAAAGCGCGCCATTTTGCGCGACTTCTTCCGTCATGGTTTCGACGGCAGCGGTGGAGACAATATGGACGACGCGGGCAGCTGTATTGATGGCCGCCTCACCAGCGCGTGGAACTGGTGCAACAACATTCGCTTTAAGCCCTTCTACCCACTCTTTCTCTTTTCTGGCTTCAGCTCCTTCGATGGTGACATGAGTTTGTAGTTGCCTGGGCACAGGGATGGCGCCGAAAGTGTTTGCGGACGCATCTGCGGCGCTCGTTTCGAGTCAGCGCAAGCAAAACAGCAGGCAGAGAAATGTGCTTGCGCATGACCAACGAACAGATTGGGGAGGCGATTTCCTCTCTCACTCTCACTTTTCAGAAGTGATGTACTTCTGCTTCTCTACATGGCCAGGCCTCCTCTCGTACGCCTTTGAGACGACGCCAACTCGCCCACACCCGCTCGCTCGATACACCCACACCCACACCCACACATACGCACACGCACGGTAAACGTTTTGCGCTGCCGCATAGCGTGACCGTTCCGTGTGCCTTCAGAAACGATAAAGAGAAAGACATGAACAACAACGCGCGCGTGGCGGCGCATTTGCCAATCACGAAAGGGTGTGAGAGATGATGGTCGAGCGAGAAGGCGCGAGCGACCCGGGGCGGAGGGAAGGGGAGAGGAGGGGGGAGCGCTTTTGGGTGTACTGCCCCACACGTGGACGAATCATGGAAGCCTGTGCGCCCGCATTGCGGAGAGGCCCTCGTTTCACCTCCTCCACAGTGTCGCGGTCGATCTTCTTCCAAAAAAAAGTGCGCCGGATACGCCTTGCAGCCTCTCTCGGTGACTTTTTGCTTTCCCCTCTTTCTCTGCCGCGGTGCTTGGCGCTTCCGATCATTCGCGTCTGTGTTTTTTTTTTACACTCGCATTCGTCTGGTGGCGCGCTACTACCTTTCCTGTCCTTCTCATTCCCATCAAACCAATGCCTCCCCTCCCTCCCTCCCAAACACCCTCGTACTGAGGGAAGGGGCCGTTTGCGTCAGCATACAAGGCAGCCGCAGTCACACACACACACACACACACGCACGCACGCACCGATAAAAAACTAAACCGACACGATCTGCATCTTACCCAGCGCGTACTGTCGTCTTCATTGTATGTTGCATGCCAGCTCGTGAGCTGAGATCTGCACATGCCGCCGAAAGCGCCAAACCTCAAATTCAAGCCGAAGCTTGTGCTTCGCGGAGACGACGCGACAGCGCGCTCGCTTCCTACACAGGCCACCGATGATCTGAGCCTGGTGCAGCTTGCTCGCCTGCAGGGACTCTACATCGAGGGGCAGGCATCATCATCTGGATGTCTCGCAGGGGTAGGCGAGGGGCTGGCACCGGCCTCGTCGTCGTCTGTACACGGCAGTGGTGATGGCCGGGGAGGCTGCGCCACCGTATCGTCATCCGCTGCGTGCGAGGGAGAGCGGCAGCAGCGCCGCGCAAATTTCATGAGCGCCGAGGATGGCTCTCGGGGAGCCGCTGTACCTTCCCTCCTGCGGCCCAAGGGTCGCAGCCATAATTTGAGTGCCCACGCTGCCCTGGAGGAGGCCTCACGTAGGCATGTCGACATCTCTCTCTACCCCGAGACCGCGCCGCCGCTTCCGAAAAACTCTATGAACATGATCGTACTACCGAGCGCATCGCGCAGCAGTGATCCCATGCACTCAGGGCTGTACGCCCCACTTCCGCTCGACGCTTCTCTGCCGTCTCGACTCGCCGCAGAGGAAAGCGGTGCCCTCTCTTCGGGCCAGGGCGCAAAAAGCGGCGCGTCCGAGTCGACGACTGTGGTAGCAATGGACGTGGATGGCACTGCTTTTTTGCGCGAGGTGGAGTTGGAACGGCAACGCGCCTATGCGGCGAACAGGCGCTTCTACGAGGAGAGCCTGCACCCCGTGCAAGCTAGTTCACCATCCGCGACTGCAGCACCAGGTGGGCTGGTGTGGATGCAGCTCCCTCGCTTTCATGAGAACGCGCCCTTTTCTTTCTTCGACCTCCCACCAGGTAAGGTGGGTGAGCTGAAGGTGCTACGTAGCGGCCGGATGCTGCTGGAGATTGCGGGCGTGTACTACGACGTCGCTGTCGAAGGTTACGAGGACGCCGGCAATGATGGCGCCTGCGCGATGGCGGTGGCGACGCAGCCAAGCGCATATCCGTCGAATCCGTCGTCGAAAGCGAGCTGCTACGAGCTTGGTCTGCTGCAGAAGAAGCTGATTTGCACTCCCACTCTTCCTTGAGCGAGGCTCACCGCTCATGTACCAAGAGGAGAAACCGAAGCTGAGGACGAAAAGATGAATGCAGAGCTCCACCGTGAAGACTGCTCTTGGCGGTGTCTGCGGCGTGCGTGTCGTCGCGTTTGTGTGGGTCTGCGCGCGTGTGAATCCATGTGTGTCTGTTCCGTAAAGTTCGGGTAAGGTGTCATGCTAGGCCGCGGCCATCTCGACCAATGTCTACTCTGCCGCATAGCTGCCTGGCATCAGGTGAAGTATGAGATTGTTTGCGGCCTTTTCTCGAATGTCACAAGCTCACCCTCGACTATGGACGAGAGACAAGCGCACGCCTAAACGCATGCACAAGGGGCGATATCACTTTCCACTCTTCATCAGCTCTTCTGTTTGGAGCTATCTATCTATAAATAGATAGCTGCGTGTGTGTGCGTGTGCGTGAGGGCATGTGGGTGGGGAGGGCGGAAGCCTTTTGTTCCTCGAGCAGTGCCTCTCTTTGTCCCACTTTCGATCTTCTCTTTCCCACTTGCCCTTTTCCCTCTGAGCGTCCCCCGCTCCGTCTTCTCATTTTTTTCTCCAGTCGGTTGGCGCCTCCTGGTGCGCACGTGGGCCTATCCCTCTCCGACTCCCCATCGCCTCAAGTGCGGACCTCCCCTTCCCCCTCCCCCACGCACACCCGAGAGTCGTCTTCTCTCTCGTTCGCTTCTTTTTTTTGTTTGCTCGTTTCTACTCCCCTCTTGGCCAGGCAAAGCGGGAGAGCAAACACATCCGAAAGCGTCCCTGCGCGCTCACCGTGAGCGGCTCGATCCCGATACTGCCTCTTTCCCGCTTTTATGCTGTGCCGCAGGAAAACGTGCGCCGGACAGCTAACCAGCTGAGCTGCGCACATGTCCACCTCCAGGGAGCGGACCCGCGGGGAGTCGAAGGAGAAGTTCTGGCTCTACGCCTTTCGAGACCATCTCGCAAACCTGCGCGCCTTTTCGAACTGCATCGAAACCGCTGATGTACACGGGGTCGGGGACTACCAGCTCCTCGTGGCAGATGGCAGCAAACGGCTCAAAGTGTACGGCGGTACCTCTCTCCAGCATGAGCTGCCGCTCGTCGGGGTGCCCTCCGCGATCACATCCTTTTACATGGCCGATGGCGAAGCCTTCAAGCCGGTCATCGCGGTTTCCACCGGGCCCTATATTTTCATGTACCGCGGTAACAAGCCACTCTATCGCTTCATGGTGCCACCGATTTCTCTGGACCCAAAAGAGTTGGCCATCTGGCGGGGCCTTGCGGAGGACGCCCTCACCGTGGAAGAGGCAGTGAAGGGGTTGGAAAGCCTGCTGGACGGCGGCGTGCAGACCTCCTCGCGCACGCTAGAGTTTCTGCTCTTGGAGACGCCGGAAGAGCGCGGCGATTTCATCGCTCGCGTGCGATCTGTACCGCTCAGCCAACCGGACGTCGTCTGCTGCTTGACATCCATCCCGCTGAACTCGCTGGAGGAGGGAGGGACGAGTATGCTGGTGATAGGCACGGAGGCTGCGCTGCTCTACCTCTTGAAGAGCAACGCGACTGATATCGCGCTGAAGGTAGTGCTGCCGAGCCCACCTGTGTTTCTCATTGCGGCCGGGTGCTACGGTGTGGACTATCGAATCATCGTTTCGTGCCGCGACGGCCGGGTGTACTCGATCAAGCAAGGCCACCTGCACAGCGCCGTGATTCAGCCGGACGCGCAGCCGTGCGCCATTGCCAGGTGCGACAATCTCATCGCCGTCGCCACGACGGCGAACACTCTGTCCTACTACAATCTCAAGGGAAAGAAGCAGCAGAGCATCTTCTTGCCATGCTCTATCAGTTGCTTGTCCACCATCACAGACGCTGTCAGCGGAGAGGCGCGTGGGCTCGTCGTGGCGCTCAGCAGCGGCGAGATTCGCGTGTACGTCGGCACGCAGCTCCATCACGTGAGTCTAGCCTATGGGACTGTAACGGCGATGATGTTTGGTCGCTACGGCCGAGCAGATGGCGCCCTTGTGCTCGTGCTACAGAACGGCTCCCTTGTGGTTGAGCTGCTCCACCGAGGTGTAAACTTGTCTGCTCGCAAAAAAATTGAAACCGGTCCGCCACCGCAGCAGGACGTCCCCATTCCTATTCCGCAACTCAGCTCTGTCTTTGCAGCACAGTCGGCGCGCGAGCGCAAGTACGGGGCCGAGATATACCAGCTTTTCCAGTACGACCTCTCACAGCTACGACTCACGACGGCGAAGGCGTACCTGGGCATGATCTCTAGCGGCGCGGCCCCCTCCGAGTTGGGCAGCGTAAGGAAAGAAAACGAAGGGGCGACGGAGTCGTCGCTGCGACTCAGCGCCGTGGTGCAGGGGCTTGGCCCGGTCTTCAAGGTGAAGGTGCAGCTGCAGAACGTCGGCGAGACGCCGTTGCACGCCGTGCGCGTCGTTTTCTGCCTCCCTGAAGACGGCCCCTATCGAATGCCGCAGCAGATCTTTTCGATTCCCGCATTGTTGCCGTCTGTTCCTCTCTCCTGTGCTGCACTTGTGACAGCCGTGGAGGGTGGGGTGAAGGGCAACGCCATTTTGGTTGTCGCAACCGGCCCTCAAAGTTGTACCCCGTTGGCAAGCACGCTAGTAGATCTTCCAGAGGCGGAGCTATTGGAGGAAGTGTAGCTCCCTCTTTTTTTTTGAAGGCGATGGGTGCATTTTTCTCGATCTACTGCTTGTGGGAGCGATGGAAGCTGTGCATTGGCTTTGCCGGGCCCCTCTCCTCTTCCGGGTAGTATCTCCATCCACGGACACGCGAAGGGGCACGTCTGTCTTTAGCCGCTACTATGGAGTAGCCGCAAGGGCTATCACGGAATGTGGGCCGATTCGTGTTGTGCGTGCGTTTGCGTGTGCGCTTGTGTATTGTCCGAGGCGGCGGTGCCGCGTGCGCAACCACCGAAGGCATGCGTGCGAACCTTTCTCGAGCTTCTTCGTGCGCTGAGCATCTGCGTGTTGCGTGGGGTCTCGTGACGCGCCGTGGGTGTCGAGGGTGAGAGACCCCACGCACTCGATGAGGCCCATACAGCCGCTTACTTTGCCGAATGCGATTTAGGGACGATGCCATGCTGGTTGCCGGTCTGCCAAGGAAAGTGATGGCCTTTGTGCGATAGCAAACCCGTGTGCCAACGCCCCGACCCAACGAGGCCTCTCCGCGTCTGAGAGGAGGAGAAGGGGAAGTGGGAAGTGTAGTGCCGTCACAGACGCAGAGAGGACTCACTGACGTATGATGGCGGAGGAATCACACGATTTCACTCTTTTTTTTTTCTCTGCCGTCGCGCATCACACGAGCTTCTCGACGCGCAGCGACGTTGTCCGTGATGGCGTACGTGGTGTGCGTGCCAATGACTTACTTCTCTTTCTGCCTTGTTTCTTCTTGTTGGATGAACACACCCACCTTCACACTCGCGGGCCTCTCTCCTCATGGCTCATCACAGCAACTTAATCTTCACCCTGAGACAGGCCTGAAACGGTGTAGACCGAGCCGTTCAGAGCGACGGCCATGCTACCTCTGGCAAAGAACGAGGAGGCACTGACGGCGGCATCGGCATCTTGCGCACAGGCGCAGTCAACGGAAACGCCCAAGGCCACCTGCATCGCCTCCTCATCACCGACGATGACGGCAACAGTATCGCCAAGGGCAGGCTCGGCTAGCGACTCAGGAATATGTGCGGGGGCCACGGCGCCACGCAAAACGCGCCCCCTGAAAGATGTCGAGGCCGAGGAGAGCCGTCACATCTATGAAACTCTCTACGCGTCGCTCGATGGCGCTGCTGACGCGGCCATTCGAGATGAGCTCTCCGTCGGTGACACCGTACGCTTCGCGCACGAAGCCAAAGGGGAGTTCACTAGGGCTACGGCGGTGCCGCTTGGCGAAAAGGCGAAGCGATGCACTGAGCTTCTGCACAGGCTCTCAGGGGGGAATCAGCAGGTTGCCTACGTGTTCATTGTGTTCAGCGTGCTCATGCTGACGATGCCAGTGGCCGCTCTTCTCATCGGCATGCAGGTGATAGCACCGTGGCTTGGTGCGGACCCGACGTTCTGTGGCGGTGGTCTGGCGGTGTTCGCAGCAATGCTTGTGATGGGCTCATATGTGGTGTACGCCATGATGGAGGATGCGGAGCGCGGCCGGCAAAGCCCAGGTAAGGGGGAGAGCAAAAAAGCGCGGTGATACCCCTTCTTCTCCCTTCATGGCGGTGACCGAAAGCTGTGCGTTTTCGGGTTTCTGTTTTTTTTTCTTTGTGATCGATGCGACTCGCCGGAAACGACCGTGGTGGCCACGCTGTGAGCAGTTGGAAGGATTGTCGGCCACGTGTACGTCGACGTGCGTGCCTGTGTGTGCGTGCGAGACTTTAGATGCGATCGAGCAAAAGGAAAAAGAGGGAGAGAAACGTGGAAGCTCAACAGGAACAATCTTTGGTGGTGGTCATGCACTGGGCAGTGAGATGGGGTTCACAATCAATAAAAATGCGCGGAAGCAGCGCCCATACGACGCTGTTCTACGCGTTGGGGAGGGAGTGCGTGACGAAGCAGGCAATGCTTGTGGTGCTACTCGAGCGGTGCGTCGCGATTTCACTGTCGCTCTTCTGAGTACCTCGCCGTGAAGGGTGTAGCACGTGCCGCTGCCTCCGAGGTGACAGCCTGCCGTGTTCGATCCTGGAACGGAGCGCTGCCAGAAAGGCTCCGACACGGCCCTTTGCTTTGGCCTTTTTGTGGCCTAACCTCCCCTCCCCCCTCTCTCGAGTCTTCGGCCTTCCTTTTCTGTTGCGAGATTGCCCACAACTTGGCGACACCTCTTTAGCTTTGCGTTTGCTCACTCTTCTGACCCCGAATCATCCGCTACGGCGTGTCTGGGTGTGCTTCAGCTCCGTCAGTTTTCTATAGACCCCTCGTCTGGTCTTCCTTTCTCCGATTCGTACGATTTGGCGCCTCTTTCAGCGGGTCGCTGCCTCACTACCGACACTTTCGACCCTCCCTTCTGGCCTTGAACGCGCTCTCCTCCACGCAAGGCGCAATCGTCAAGACCTCAGGCCTGCGACACACCTCGAGCAAATTCCGCAGCTGAACGCCCTCACCAATACCGATAGACGCACAGCGCGTTCGAAGCCAAAGCCGCCGCAGCAACGAGACGATTATCAAACAAAAGAACATACAAAAAAACCCTATCGGCCTCAGCAAACGTACGTCTAAGCGAGGCGGCAGCGGGAGGAAAGATGGTCTCTAATAGCGTTGCGTACGGAATCTCCGTCTGCGCGTGGGTGGGAGCAGCCCTTCTCTTCATGGGCTTTTGCCTCGTCTTTCCAGCAATTGCGGATCGTTGCTGCTATTCACGTGTGCGCACCGAGAGCGCAGGTGAGCAGTACAAAGCCTATGGGACCGAGCTTGGATAAGCGACTGTGGAAAAGCACGGAGCGCAAGCAAGGAGTAGGACACTCGCTTCCTCACTCTATGGTGATGTGCGTGTGAATGCGTGGGCTCGCATCGCCGCCTCAGCGCTTGCTGAGACCTTGTGTTGCCTTGGGTGGGCTCAATCTGTGTTTGTGTGTGTGTATGTGTATGTTGCCTGTTTTATGGACATGAGAGACGCGTGCGGGGGACTGTTATCGGTTGCGTTCCTTCGCTGGCGTCTCTCCTTGAGAATTTCTCACCTTCACGGCCCCCCTTCCCTCTCCCCTCTCCGTGACGGCAGAGGCGCGCAGTTGTGCCTGCCTTTCTCTTGGTGCCTCCTCTGGTGCAGGTGCGCGGTAACGCTCACAGAACGTCAACCACACCTGCCTCGCCTCCATTCCTCTCGGGGTGCCCCCGCAGAGACGTCCTCCCATTTCCTTTCTTTGCCTGTGTGTCCTGCGTCCGCTGTAGGAGCCGACTACCATGACTTCGTCTTTTCTTCTCTTCGCCCCCTTTTCCCGTTTCTACGTAGGCCCTAGCAGTAGTGGTGACCGATGGCGATGCGCTGCTGAGTGTGCACAAATCTGCAGTCTCGTGGGCCTTGACGCAGCGGTGCAACACAACATTTCTTACTTTCCCTTCTTACTGTCATAGGCGCACAATGACGCCTCCGTCTCTGCAGCGCGCACGTACTGCAGGTGATTCGGAACGCGCCCACATATAGGGAACATATTTCACATAAAAGTAACGGCGCGGCGGCCAGCTGCGCCGGATGCCGCTTCCCCCGTCCCCCAGTCACATCGCGGGACTTCAAACCCTATATGGTGGAGATGCTGCGCTGTGCGGGCTTTACGGGATGCTTGACTACTCGGAGATCCCCTCTGATGACAAGAGTCCAGGTCGTGCTGCGCCACACCCTCTTTTTCTTCCAAGCACTTCTCAACCTCTCTGCAGATACCTCAATACATGTGTGCTGATACGAATGTGTGTCTCTGCTACAGCGTGCTACGCACACACACACACAGACACACGGCCTCTGGCGCTTTGAGCTTAAGGATGGGAGGTGGGCAACCGAGGCTAAGGGATGTGTACGATTGAAGGCATCAACGTGAGAAAGAGGCAAGGCTCTTAGCGCATATGTATGCAGACATCTTCTATTACAAGCTATGCGGAAAGGAGCTGTGTCGGTCAAGTGCTAGCGAGGAGGTGACAGGCTTGATAGAGGGTGTGTGTTGAGAAACAGGAAAGCGCGTGCGCGGCATGAGCAGGCGATGGCTCTAGCGCGCGGGCGGTAAGCCAGGGCATGCGATGGACATCCTAACGTCTTGGGGTGTGCGCGTTTCTCGTTTAGCTGACAGAACGGTGTGTCCCCTCCCCA